>NC_044496.1:17496271-17553771 GCF_902362185.1 Chanos chanos
CTTCAGTGCACCAGAGAATCTGGACAATAATGATGCGCCAAACCTCACCAAGCTCTCTGAGGTAGCCATCCAGGAGCTGGACTACTATAACTTTGGAAAGGATGTTGGCAGCTACAACACAGCATGAACACTACTCAGACTAGACTAATGTTGAATTATATAAATTAACTAATATCCTCTGGCACTTATTTACTGTGGGTTGGTTGAGATGGTCCCCTGGAGATCAAATGCTTTTTTTTTTTTTTTTCCTTCTTTTTTTTGTGTTGGGACTGACAAGCAAGGAGAAGATGGCCATTGTGGCCCTGTCTCCTGGGGACCCATCTTGGCTCTGTTTCGTGAGATAGACTGTTAGTTGGCTTCAACAGTCTTTTTGAAATATTCTAACAGAGGTCAAAGCTGTAATGTAGTATGCTGTGGCTAATTTTGTTACACTTCAAACTGAGACGCTAATGCTGTCGAGACGTACTCAACTGCTAATTTGTCCACAGAGCCTTGAATATGCACAAAATATGAGTGGAACATTGGTGGAATACACAAAAAGGTTTGAATATAAGCCCTTTGGGGCAGAAATGTTTAAGTATAAGGTGCATATAGCCCTGTTTTCTTCATCTCTGTAGTAACACAGAATATGTCAGAGTCATGTCCATGAACTACTAACGTGAATTTCTACAACATATTAAAACATTCATTTGCATTGCCTTTGCTGAAAAAAAAAAACCCCTCAGATAATATACAGATGAGATGCAGTTTCTAATCTGTTGATAATAAAAAAAAAATCTGCCCCATTACTCTTCCACTTGGTCAAGCTGTGTAAAGCAGCCTCTGTATGAGGATCCACATTATTTGTGTTGACTGATGTCTGTGTGTTTGTATATAGAAGCGAGTGTGTTTCTAGGCCCTGTGTACCAAAGCTACTGCTGTCTATTGAGTACAGCACTACATCCTGCCCAACCTCCACCACTGTTGCCAGGACTGAACTTCATTATCAAGAACCTTGGGTTTATCTTAACATATTGTTTCTTAGTGGAAATTACTGTTCCTTTGTACTGATTGCTATTTATTTTGCACTTTTGCTGAAATCACATGTAATTTCATGAGAGGAGTCTTGATTTATCACGTTGGAGAGCGCTGGTCCTGGACTGAACATAAAGCCTGTCTCATCTCCTCAGTATGCTGTTCCTCGAGGCAACCTTGCCAACTCTGTAGATTCTTAAATAAATTCAGTTTTTGAAATGAAGTGAGGGTTCAGCCTGGTATATGGCATGTGGGCAAAGCTTAATGGTAGTAAAGTGAGGCGTTGGTCTAGTAAACAGAAGGTTATTTTCAAACATTACTCTGTCATTAAACTGATAACACGGAATTTTTCAAAACTCTCTGGAATCGGGCATCGTTTTCAAGAACTCCCCCGTAACCTCAGGGCACAAGAGGAAACCACAGCACCATCTCCTGAACAGAATGGGTAAAGCACTATTTATATTACCCTCCATACTACCCACCAAGGTGTATTATGCTGCTACAGCACTGTCCATTCACATGCTGTTGGCAGCAGCTTGTCTGGAGAGCACAATATACTGAATGGGTTAAGTAAAGGCTCATAGCCAGTTGCTCTTTTCTGTCAGTGACTGTGACATGAAAACAGTTAAATCAGGAGTCTACAGTTCAAGCTCCATTAGAGCTTGTAAGTATGAGGTTATTGTCAGGATGTGCCAGTTATATACAGGGGGAATTAAACATCCTACCCATGATCAAAAAAGTGAATACAATGAAATATGAGACAAATTTCTAATCACCAGCCTGTGGACAGACTGAAAGATTTTCCCTAGTTACTCAGTGCAAACCACCAGAACCAACTTGTTCTCTTTCTGCAGTACATATGTATGTTCCTGTTTTATCTAAACAGAATGGACAATTTTTAAAACACCTTTTCATGACACCACATTAAACCAACAAACTTCCCCTCCTGGAGATAACTTTTCTGATGGGTTGACTATGAATTCTGTGTGAGGAATACACTGATGTTGACTGCTCCTGTAACAGTACAGCACAGCTCTACCTACTGCTTAATGAGATGCCAGTTGAAAACTGCACGTGAGGTTAGCTAGATTATGGACATACTGAGGCATTTTTTGAGAATAAGAAAAGATATTTATTAAAAAAAAGGGACTGTTTTTGGTAAAAAAAAAGATATAGAAAACAATATGAATTTGATTACACTGTCAATAAGAACGGTTATTCTGACAAACGAGTAAGAAGGGCTCACAGAACTGAACAGTTGATGAGCAAACAGACAGGTTTCAGTGTCGGTCAGCGAACACATGCAGTCGTCCGCTGGCGTTTCCCCCGAGCAGAGCGTTCCTGTTGGGATGGAACGCTGTGATGGAACACACAGTGGTCAGGTACTCCTCATTCTGGAAAGAATGCACCAGCTTGCCGCTTTCGTGGTACACTTTGATCCTGCGAGGACGATCCATACTGCCAATCACAAAGCAGTCCTCTTGTTTAGGGTCCCACACCGCACTCAGTTTGGACAGCCAACGCCCCGTCTGCATGAAATGCCTGTCACAGGAGACAAAGTCACATCAGTGTCCGGGTGACGTCCAGGTTTCTGTCTTGAAAAATCTCTGAATGAGCCTTAAGCGGTAATGAAACTGAGTCCTCATGGCTTTTCTACAATGCATCAGATACCTCGGAAAAAATGAGGGATAAGCTGGAGAGATCCTGTTAGCCTCCATACAGCTGTCAGTATTACCAAAACAGAATCCCCCTGTCATAACACACAACCCATATCCACACACACACTTACTTAGTAGAGCTCAGACGAGGAACACTGGAAACCATGGCTGATGTGTCAAAGACCCTAGAATAAGTTAAAAAAAAAAATTTAAAAATTAATTGTGTTTCAGAGGTAATAAGCCAAATGTTACCATGGTTCAAGACTGAGGTGTGATTGAATTTTTTTCAGTGTTTGTGTGGGATTACACAAAATCGGCCAGGCTGTTTATCACTCAGCACTGTGGCTGCTGTTACACACTGTCTGCGGAGGCTCAACGAGTCCACAACTTGTGCGAGTTCCATTTATACGAGCGTAGCTCTAGCCCGTTCAAGTGAGTGCCAGACTGATTTTACTAAGAGACAGCCCGGTTACAGCGTAAGCTATTCAACCAGTAAAAATGTCCAGCCAAAGCCTGACCCATGCTGACCTGATCGTGTTGTCCATGCAAGTGGTCAGCACTCTGTTTCCTGTGCTGGGGGAAAAAAAGGCAGCGGAGATACTGAGGGAGTGACCGTGGAGACCAGACACCGGCTGGCTGCTTGTCTTCTTCAGACAGCGAGCATCATAAATGTGCACTCCACTAAAAGACAGAAAACATCAAATAATAAAATAGTAACAAAACAGTTTACAAATCTAGATGTAACATCACTAAGATGTGCTTCAGCACAGGTGACTCAATAACTCTTAATTTAGGAATAATAAAGTAGGAATAACCTTTAATAATTAAGGTTAACTTTAATGATTTATAAACCAGTGAGGGCTTGCTCACAAAGCATTCCTCTGTACGTACTGGCACAAGGACAGAATTTGTTTAACTATTTATGAAGAAAATACCACATTTGATATTTTATAATAAGATTTAATAATTAATTGTTAATTGAGTTGATTAGCGCTTTATAAGTGGATCTTGAATAAAGTCGAATACCAGGGATACATGAATAAGTCAAGAGGATTTTTTAATGGGCTGCCTAAAAGTATTGTTGTGCACATATCAGTCTTTTTTCAAAGATGTGCTTATAAAGACATCTGTCATTTATGTCATTCAGTGTATGAATGCCCTCTTGACTATACAGAGCTGAAAACTCAACTGTAAATGCCAACATACTATAGTGGATTTTCTAATAAGAAACATAATGTAAATGTAAGTTGTGTGTTATTGTCAATTACCTGCTCTCTGCTACCACAAAGTACTGCTTCTGTACAGGGTGGACATGTACACAGCGCAGGGTCTTTGGATCCATGGTGTGTATGGACTCATATGATGTCCTGTAATTACACACCCACACGTTATCCATCATTGTTACAGCACAGTGAGAAATCTTGTACAACTACAGTTGACAATGTGGGTAAAACGTTGGCACTTCTTTCATATTGCTCTATAATGAGAACGTGATTTACAGTTGATAATGATTTACTCAAATCTGTAAAAACCACGTTTCAAAATAGCTAAAAATCTAAAATTATTTATCATGCCATTTGGCTCCATGTTAATGAATAAAATAAAATAAAATAAAATAAAATAAGAAAACTGCTGCTGTGTGATTACTGATGCATAAAACGTCTCCTCTGAATTACTGAGTTTGTGTGACAATATTCTTTGTCATCAAGGTGACCTTTGGCCAGTGGAGCAGTGGTTTACTGAGTGGGTCCCTACAACCTGCAGTCTATTTCTGCTGCATGACTGCCTATTTGTCTTAAGTTGGGAAAATGGACACAAAGTGATTTTAAGGAAAATATATGCAAATGTTTATCATTACTGTGGTATATTTTAACACAGAAATAATGAATAATGTTTAATCACTCAGCCTTTCGACAGAATGAAACTCTAAATCTCACCCTGGAGTCCTGCGATCAACTATGACAACATCTCCGTCCCATTCACCAATTAACAAAGTAGAGCAGTCCTGGGACAGGAAGTCAAAACTTTTCAGGCAGGCATCAGAGCGGTACACCTGAGGACAAGCGTGTTAAGAGCACAAATCAAGCGAACCTGTTGATGAAATCTGGAACACCACACCCCTTTGTTCCTCTAACCCCTCAAATCTCCCATTACCTCATCAAACATCGCCTTCTCTAGGTCTGTGCAACGAGCAGACCCATCATAGCTAGTGGAAACCAGGGATGAAGGATGAGATGGAGTGAACGCCATGCAGGTCACTGGACGAGAATGTGGCTGAAAAGCCAACACGCCATCATCACCCCACTCAGCTCCCTAATGGAGTTGGGGGGAAAAAATAAAGGAAAACCCCTTAAAACAGTATCATCCTCTGTAGATCAGTCTTCTCCATATTCATATTCATATTCATACTCCATATTCAAAGAAAGGTTAGGATTCAAAAGGGTAGTCTACTCACAAGGTTCCAAATACCGACGGAGCCCCACTTATCCCCTGCAGCCATTAGCAGGCTGGTTGAACAAGGGTGAAACGCTGCAGAGAAAATTCTCTCCTTCACTACTTTCACCACAGATGTGCTGTCCACAAACATCCCCTGGAGCACTGACTGGTACCTGATAACACATACACAGGCTATATCAGTGCTGAAGGCTATTTGAGTGATTCCCATTCTAAGCACAGAGATGTACATGCTAAACAATAACCTAGAGCAAGAGGGGAAAAATATCTTTAAGAAACCTTTTGGCACAGAATGAGCATTGAGTCTATATTCCAAAATTAAACACATTAAGTGATTTGGCACTACAAATCTAGTAACAAAAAAAAAATTTCTTACCTTTTCACCTCTGACTTGCCCTGTTCCAGTTTTATGGAATCCTAAAGTAACCAAGAGCAGACAAAGCTAGATTCAAAGCATTCTACAATTTTTATATGCAAAAGCTTTTACACAAGACAATGATGTGCAAGAACCTTCCTACCTCATTCCAGAGTTTAACAAGTTCCTCAGGCAGGGAACCAGTGTCAAGGTTCACTGGGACCATTGGGATGGGTCCCTCTGGTTTACGGGACACCTCAGCAACCTGACAGTGACACATTGTTAGCTCTACGCCACAGTCTCTGAACTTAAATCTAAACGTTCAGGTAAAGATGAGAGGGGATCTGCTGAAGATAATGAAGATAAGTATCCTCTCATCTGAAGAGTTAAAGAAGTCTTCAATCACTCACAGTATTTTCAGTGAAAGCAGCAGTCATCTCTGAAGGGTTAGGCATCTCTGCCTCTTTCTTCTGTAACCGTAGTGATTTTCGCGGAGGCAGCACCTCTCTGACAGTCTTCTCTCTAAAATATGTTATTTTTATAACAATAAACCCTTACATCTCTTTTCTGCAAGGGACCACCAATGAAACTTAAGAAAGTTTAATGATATCTACACCATATCCAAACATGGTGTATAAACGGCATATAAAACGAAGATACATGAAGAATAAAGGACTAAGCAGAGTCTATCACACATGTCTCATCTTGTAATTTCACCAGTGACATCATAAAATGCACAGGGTCACATTTCAGCATGTTGGCAGTTAAATATGGTATTTGTAGTTGGAAGCAGAGAGAGAGAGAGGGATTGCTGCTGAGACACGTTGAAAAGAAACACAAGCGTCCAAGACAGTTTATTCTATGATTTCTAACACAGACTGTGTTGTCTGTGGCACTGCTAGCACATAAACACAGTAGTAATGGACCAAGCCAACATTTACTGAATGACTGGGAATTGTTTTTATGGGGTACGGTGCAAGGTCTGAATGATTACTCACTTTTTCAGGCCTCTCTGAACAGGCTTTGGTTTTGGTTTTAATGCCGCTGTGATCTGTACCCAAAGTTAAAGTGGGAATTAGACATGGATGAGTAACACCTGCATACATTTCTGCTGATCAATGTCTATTCCAACTTGTCTTATTTTGCATTTGCTTACAAAGTAAGACTGCATTTCACTCTTGCTTACCTGAGGCAGTCGCAGAGAGGACAGAAATGCCTGATTCTGTCGAATATTCTCTAGTCGCTCCAGCTCATATTCTGATAAACCTTGGGAGAAATCCTGCATGGACAACATGACAGAGGGTACAACTGAGGATTATACACACAATCATCGCAAAATAGCATTTGTCTTTCAAAGGTGCCACATTGTGGACCTACAGGAGGACTATTCTCCTCGTCTTGAGCCGAATCTTCTTTTTCTTCAGCTTTTATCTTGCGTACACTCCCCTTGTCCTCGGGCTCTCCTCTCTGGAATAGATGATGAACTGCTAGTATTGATATTTAATTCGGCTAACAAAATTAATCTCACTCATTCAATTTTCGAATCTGCACACGAACCCGTCTTTTAGTTCCTCTCTTGGACTCCTTGTCGATACGGTCATATGTGAGACATTTAGGGAGCATCTTGCACGCTTCTTCTTGAGCCATCTTGGCTTTGATTCGCCGCGACAGCCGACGGTGCTCTGTTTCCTTTGGGTCTTGAGGTGGCGTCTTCTCCTGTGTTGATAAACATAGGCAAAACATGCTTTTTTAATTTTCATCTCTAGTTAAGACGAGTGAACGTTTAGTTCTGAAGGGTTTCATCTTTGTACATCTTGCCCCATGCCTCTCTTCTTCATAACAAATCTTCAAACTTAATAAACCAGTGTTTTGGTATCAGTCCTCCCGTGTGAAATGTCCTCCAGTTGTTAATGTTCAGTGACCTGTCTATTTATTCACGCGACCATGTGGTGCCAACTGATGGATTTCAGTACGGTACAAAATCAAGGAAATATTGATTCGGTAATGATCAAACTTTATGACAGCTTTTCAGCCAGCCCTAGCACTTATGCATTTGCATTAACTCTCTGAAGACTGCACAAGCCTTACTCGATAGCTGATTAAAATTCATGGAAAACTGGCTCTTTCTCGCTAACAAATGAAACAGTATGTAGAATTCAGTAGAACATCGTCGTCTAATTCCTTTTAACTTTACAAGTTTGACGGCACCAGCTAACGTTAGACATTCACTAACAGAGTAATTGTTTTGTCTTGTCAAGAAGACATTTAGCCCAGTTCGTACCTGTTCAAAATAAGGCTTCACAAAGGGTTGACCTTTATTTGCGTCCACGTCCACAACAGCTGTCATATTTAATCTGTGGTACCGGAGCTAAAAAGACAAAACGGAATAGAACACTCCGACGACGTCTGAACTTGTAAATGCTGTAAAACTCCCGCCTTGTGCTCCAGTTTTGTAATTGTGTCCTCCCACAAGTTGTGCAACTTTGTTCGTGACAGCTGATTGGTCCAGTGTTGACTGTCTTGACGTACCCTTTTGGACAGCGCTCCGGAGGGCGGGCTCACATGTTGAAAACTCACTCACCGCGTGTGCGCTAAAAACAACTTATATCACTCTTCCGGTGTAGTTGGACTCAGCTAACCTATGCCTGCATAGTGCTACTCTCATGCCAAAGCTTTAGAAAAAATGTTAACAGAACATAATAATAGTCAATAAGTCTTTTGTAAAGGCAGAATCTGACTTAGTTACACTGTGGGTGCTGTATTACATTTTAAACACAAGATTTTACCACTATTATAATGTTCTAAATTCCATAGGGTTGATGTAAACACAAACGGTAAGGCTGGACAGAGCAAAAGACCTTTACTATCTCCCAGGCCTTGCAATTTTACTGGGGAAACTGTGCAAGCAAAGTAAAAGAAAACATTTGATGAAAAATAATGGACAAGCTGGGAGCTGGGGGGTATTCCAAGAACGTGGTTTAGTGTCTAATCCAGATAAATGAACTCAGAGTAAGTAGGAAACCTCCCAATGATAGAGCCCTGTGGCTTTGTTTTGCCAGGAGAATGAAGCCAAATGAAGCTCTTCTGTTAGGATGTTTACTACTCACTCTGAGTTAACTTATCTAGGTTAGTCACAAAACCACATACTTGGAATACCCCCCTGATAACACTACTTGAGCTGGGTGTTTTCACCAACACAAATGCAACACCGGCATTCCTTATACCGAAAAGGAACTACTTTATATCAGCCCTACACTGGCTTCTCCGCTTCCTCTGATGACAGAGACACATACAACTGACACAAAGCATAGAAGTTCAAATGACAGCTCTACACCAGATCAAAATGTTTGGAAGACCTTAAGCAAAACTGACCTCAAAAGAAACATAGCCTTTGAGTATGTTTCTTATTTTAAAAATTAAGTTTAAATAGTTTAAATAAAGTGTAAATATTAAGACACAAGTGAGACTCCTAGCTCTGGGTTAAATATCCTGAATATCCTATGGACTACACGGATGTGCTACTCACAGGGGCATGTTTCGCATACCCATGAAAATTAAAATAAACCATAAACCATAAACGCTGTAAATTTTTCAACCCATTATGAGTCTTAATATATTGCTGAAAGGGCTCCCTTTTTGGAAATAGGGTGAACAAGTGTCCATGAAAGAATGAATACTGAATGATCCAGAACAGCTCATATGAAGCCAGTTCCACTGATAGCTTGTGATGTGAAGTGCGCTTATTGCCACACAGCAAAGCTGGTGAAAGGTTTTTTCTCCAGTCTAGTGGGTAAAAAGCCCTAATATTTAGCATACTACGCTATATGCACACAGTGTAATTATGGCTTAGTGGAAGAAGGTGCAGTTTAGACTTCCTGTTCCACCCCAACATAGTTTAGTGTCACAATAAGTCAAAGATGTAATATGATGAGACAGAACCTCCACAGGAGCAGATGTTAGGTCCAAACTGTTTTATTTTTAATGCTGAAATTCAAACTCCCAACAATAAATTTGTTATACTCATTTTCACCTCAATGCACACTCTACATATCTCATATCAAACCAGAGGGAGCGGATAGGAGGAGCAGGCTGCCAATCCACACATGTTTTTCCCTCGCTCAATAAGGAAATACCTGCAGATTACAAGACAGCATTGTTAATTATGCACTATTGTTATTCATACTATTTCCCATGATCATACCTTAACTGTCTCTTATTAGAAATGCTAGGTGCTGGTATTAACCATAGGGATCTGATACGTGATCTCAGTGAATTTCTCTGCAAATGACTGCAGGCACCCAAGCAAATAATCAGGGGATGTTCAGGTGACTGAAGCTTAACAGAATCCCTATGCACAGGAAAACAAATCCGTGCTTCTGTTTCATATGTAAAATCATGTGAATGTAGTTCCCTGATGGCTTTTCTTTCATGCTGAAGTCCTTGGTGACAACTGGAGTATAAGGACACAGATAGTGAAGACTTACCCGTCTTTTCCCCAGGAGGTACCCCAGGAGTTTTTCACGATCCAAAACAAAGTTCCATTCTCCTCTCCATAACCCGCAGCCAGCACTGCGTGGTTCACAAACTCAGTAGTGTTCTTACAGTTTGTGCTTCAAAGAGAGACAAAACTCACATGTAAAAACCAAGAGAAAATCTTACATTTAATCAGAGAATGTGAGTTTGGCTGAATCCTTACCTGCTGTATACACCATCCTTATAGTGCACAAAATCAGATGTTACCTCGTAGGCAAAACTCACAGGGTTCAGTCTGGCCACTGCATCAACCATACCCATCTCATCATACTGCAGAGAAGCAGCAGATACACATCAAACTCAGTAATTCAGCATGAGATTTGCATGCTGATGACATGGGAATAAAAGCCTTCTTTTCAAGTATGGAGGGGATGTGGGACTATATGTAACACCACAAACCTCCACAATTAGATAATATGATACAAAAAAGACATATTAATTTATAATGTGTAGTCCTGTATCATATTATCTCCCATATGAATAAATGAAACTGTGCAAAGTATTTTGTATGACAATGTGTAAGATTGTTTGTGATTCATGATAATGCTGAAGGGTAAGAGAAAATTAAATCTGATACTTTACTTGTTGGCTCTTTGGTACACTAGTCAAAGCACAACAGTCACAGAAAACCACAATGCATTATGGGTATTGTAGTTCTGAACTTCACTACACAGATTACCAGTCCACTGTCTAGTTCTCACACTGGTTATGTTGACAACTTCATCCACAAAGGCTGCTGCCATGCTAGGCTGGAACTTGCAGGTGTCATCCTGTAAAAGATAATGTGGCAATTTATGATGGACATAAAAATAATACAATGCTCAAATGAATAGTTAGAAAAATTATATTATTATATATTTATACACACATGGGCTTTGTAAGGATAGTCCTCCTCTGTCATCAGTCCCTTGGTGTATTTAATATATTCAAATGCCTGACTGGGTAGACCACTGAAAGGAGATGTTAAGAGTCCCAGTGAGGAACAGTATTGTTTCCATTGTATAGTACTGTACACAGTGTGAGAGAGAGACGTCAGACACTAACCCCATACATCCATGGTTGTTGAAATCCTGGGCACAATCAATCAGTTGCTGTTCTGACTGGGGAGGAAGAGGAAAAACAACTTGATCAAAAGACATCTATATTAATATAATGGAAATGATGACAGACTGCATGGAAATCTTCTGACCAGATTAGAGTACAAATCAATACCATCTACCTGTTTGAAACCAGGAAGAGTCACACTTAAATGCAGTCAGTATTATCAATTCTTACATAAAATATATATTTTTTAGAAAGGTTCTAAACAGCCCACAAGTAATTGATCAGGACATATAAACTGAAATAAAGAGTTTGTATTTTACCAGTTCCAGAAGTTTCCCTGTAGCAATGGCTGTGACAGACTCTAAGCAGCCAGTGGTAGAAAAAGTCCAGCAGCTACCACAGCGACCCTAGATAACAAAGACACCATAAGATTATACACATGCATACACATTAATGTGCTCATACATACCTGAAACTGACAATAGGCCTCAGTTTTCACACATGCTGAATTAAGACAATAACAGTGTAAAATACAATCCTTTGTAAAGCTGTGAGGATATGATGAAATATACTTGGTTCTTAACAGGCGTTACAAAATTCCCCCTTCTTCTCCAATCCACTGCATCTGGATAAGGCCCTGAGCTGTGGAGGTGGCTCCCCCTTGTGGCAGAGCAGTTCTGAGAAAGAGAAAATGTCCCTTTTATGAAGTGATTTTAGAACAAATGAGAAAATCTAGCATATATTTCCCTAAAGTGATATTAGATTAATTCAAATTAAATTTATGTAGATATCTTCATGATGAAAATATCTACATGAATTTAATTCTTCATAAAAATTGAACATCTATTAAATAGTCATGGATTTTATTAAAGGAGCTATTAACACACATTCAACATCACTGATCCAACCTCAGCACCAGGGTACATTGCAGTAATACATGTTACTACGTTACAAATAAAATTTCACAAATCCTGTTTTGAGATATACCCCTTGAGGGTCTACGTTTATCTACTAGTCAGAGAGAGCGCGGAGTGAGAGTGAGAGATTAGTTGTATTCTGTGTTCACTTTACATTAAATGCACTTTCTATTAAAATAAACAAACAAAAAAAATTAAATGTAACTCAGGCAAAACACACTTCCTTTAAAAACTACACTTTCTACCTGAGGCTCTGTGAGAAGAAAGTCCTTCTTGAACTCTGTGAAGGTCAGATCAGAGAAGTGGTTCAATCCCACTGGGGACAAGAAAGAAAACAATAAAATAAATAACTCATTCAGTAAACCTGTCAAGCACAGCACTGAGGCATCAGAATGATCTGTATATTCCATGTGAATGAAACTGTACTTGTGAATGAGTGGCCTCCTGCATTGTGCTCTTCTATTCTTCTCTTGTTTTCTGTGAATATCTGTAGCCGACGGTAGTACTCATCCAGTGAATAGGATTTATTGTACTGTAAGGCAAAGCAGTGACAACAACAACCCTTTCAGTTCAGTCAGCCCATTTTTAATCAGTGTACAATAAAATTTAAACTATAACAATTATTCCATCAGTCACTGGACAGCAAACAATAGGATCTGACAACAGAGACCAAAAGGGTTTTTTTTTTTTTTGCTTCATGCTACTAAAGCATCATTCAAATATGTCTGTGAATATAGTTTTTTACCTGTGACATCCATGTTTTGAAGACAAATTCATCTTAAAGGAAAACAACATGTATTAATGTCAAATTCCCTAATTTTAACATCAAAGCTTTTAACTAAAGCAACAGAAAGAATGAAAGGATTAAAAAAATGAAATAATGGAGAAAGGATGGATAAAGAGATCGATAAAACAGTAGAAAAAAATGGGTATAGCTATGTAGCTGTGAGACTACGGGAGGTATAGGCACTGCAATGGTGACAATTGTGTATGAAAGCTATAGCAACAGTGACTGTTGTAGCAATAGATTTTTTCTGTAGATAAAGGATAATCAGTGGATACGATCCACAAGTATGTTGAACAGGTAGTTTAGAACGGTTTAAATAATGTAACAGTGTGGATGGAAGGATGGAAAGAAGGTTAAGTTAGGGCAGATGGAGGAAGAGAGGAATTCATGGAACAGTAGAAAAAAGGGAAACAGAGTGTTGATGTAGTTATGAGTCATGCATTAATGGTATGGTGATGGTAACAAGTGTATTCTAACTTATTTTTGAACAACATTTGTTTAATTGATAGGTAATAGGGAAGGATGGATGAGTTTAAGTATAGAAAAGGGGATGGTTAACAGTGTTATAGCAATAAACAAAACGTATGTTGAAGAGTTTGCTGAGGAGTGAGTTTGGAGCACTTAAAAACGTAACAGTATGGATGGATAGATAGACAGAGGGATGAAAGTATGACGGAGGGAGATCAATTCAGCTAAAGAAAAGTGGGGACTTTGCAGCTTTGAGAGAGAGAGAGAAAAGAGGATATTATTTTAGAACATTAAATGTTTTGCTTGAGCCAGAGTAACTGTAGACCAGTAGTGGAGGAAACTGTAACATCATTAACTGCAAGTGTTGGAATGTTGGGGAAGTGTGAATTCCTGAACATAGTGAAATGTGTCTAGTAGGCTATAAATGAGTGAAGAGCATTGTGTGTGTGCTACAGATGACTCACAACTTATCACCAAGAAGAAATATTTGAATGGACAGAAAATTAGTCTTCTCAAGCTAACTAAAAAACAAGGAGGAGAAGAAGAAGAAGAAGAAGAAGAAGAGGAAGAAGAAGAAGAAGAAGAACAAGAAGAAGAAGAAGAACAAGAAGAAGAAGAAGAAGAAGAAGAAGAAGAAGAACAAGAACAAGAACAAGAACAGGCATGGCTACATTTAAAAATATTAATTCGCTGAGAATGAAAATCACTTAAAAAAATAATATGTGAAGGGCCACTGCTGTCAATCTTCACTAGTAGTTTTCGAGGAGGTACGATAGTTCGCGCACCTGAGGGAACGAGAACTACTAAAGGTCAAATCTCTGTTTCGAGGGATCGTTTTGAATATGAACACTTCATGCAAACTTTTACCTCGGATAAATACACATGCTCTCGTTGTAAAGCTATGCTGTCACTTGAAAGGCAAGACAGACTTTTTATCACGTAAAGCTTGAGGTGATTCTTACCATCAGATGAAGAAACGGGTGCACAGCGAACAATATGAAAACAAACCAGGGCAACCCACACAACGGTGGCAGCCATATTTCTGCTCCAATAGATTTCGTAATGCATGTCTCACGTGACTCGCTACACTCTTGAGAAGAAGTTGGAAGATTTCGCTGTTTAATACAATCGAAACAATTAAATTTGCACTAATGATGAAACTGTTCATTCAAATGTCATCGTTCTCCCAGTAGTTTAAATGGATCGCATGATTATGTACTGGAATGAGGAACTTAAAAAAGAAGTGCAGTGGTGAAACTCCAAATTCACGATTAACACACAGATTGGTAGTTGCAACAAATTGCACCAAGGGTGCTAAATACTCGCGTAAAGGTTTTTACAATATTATTATAGCAGTTAGAGAGAGGGTTTTTTTTTGGTTTTTTTTTAAATAATCGTGATTATAATTCCTAAAAAAAAAATAAGAGAGAGCGCAGAAATATTACAACATTATAAAGGAGTAATATTACTCCTTTATAATGTTGTAATTTGGGTGCTACAGGTAAGTCACAACGTTCCAGCATTAGAGAATTCAAATTTATGTAGTACTGATTTGAAGGCATTTTCACTCTTTTGATATTTTAAATTAAGTGTAAATAAATCGAACAATTCCCACCCTTAAATAACGTTAAATTGGAATGAAGAGTGGTTTGTTATACTGACGTGCTTTGACCCCTGTTTTACCATCTCCGCTTTTGTGCCCTCTAGTGCCTGAACTTTCAAGAGTTCATAGAGTTCACCCTAGAGCATAACGAATTTTCCTGATTGACAAGGAAATACCTCAACTGAGTACTGAATGTGATATATCACCCTGAAGTTATGATGTAGTCTTTATGAAGCAACAGAGTGAGTGGTCCTAAATGAACTAGTAATTACATCATAATTATTATTTGACAGTGCACAAAAGTCTTGGTGCATAGTACATGGGTTGATATCATGTTAAAAGACATCTATCAGGATGTCAAATGTAAAACAAGAAAGTCCTATGCAACAGATGTGCTCTTTTTGCAAAAATAATTGTTTGGTTGGACACAATCTTAATCAAGATAATTCCATTTTTCCATAGTTCAGTTTCCAAATATATAAAGAGATGAAGGGCTCAAATCAAGAGAAAAAGAAACCTGTTCAGATGGATTTTTCTAATTTTACAGACATACTTTCTTCCAACTTTAGACTGTCTTCCAACTTTTATATCTACTTTGTATCCACTGCTTAATGACACATCCTCTGCTTTATCTGTTTCTAAAACGCATATACTCAGATCTTGCTATGGTTATCAGGAAATAATGTCACATTATCACAATGATGATGTTGATGATACCGATGATAGGAATGTGGGTTTGTTAATCCCTGCTCAGAGCACACATCAGTGTTGAAGGTGTTTTAGCAGATCTCCCGTTATCCGCATGAGTGAGCCTGGTGTCTGATGAGGGCGGAACTCCAGCGTGGGATAAAGGGACGGATGAGACTTGTTTGTTTAGTATGGCACTTTCACACCGACCGGAGCCACTCAACTACATAATGAGTCACAAAGCTGACAGAGACCACAGCTAGCCTATCCTGGCATAGGCATGCTAAGACATCACTAACCATCACCCACAGAACAGCTAGTCACGCAGAAATAGTCAGGCACATGCACACAAAGAATTAATATATTTAAACGCAGTAAAGATGGATTGCCAAACGCACTGAAATAAATCAAGACAATGCAAAGATGTAGAGCTATGTCTAGACTCATTTAGAAACAGTGTAGAGTTAGAGCTAAAGAGAAGCTTTGGTTTAGAGTAAGTTAGAGTTGAGCTTACGCTCCGTGTTCTGTGTCAGTGCAAAGAGTGAATTGTTGAGTGCTTGTTGAATCCGGTGCAATGAGCTTACCCTAATTGGTTGGACAGCTGTCTGAGCCCCTCCCTGGTTTATATGTATTAATGTTTTAGTGTGCGTGTCTTTTTTCCCATCAACACCTTTTACCCTGCAGCCAATCCCTCCCAGCCCTATCAAAATGTTTTTCCCTGTCAAACTTCTCTGGAAAAGTGTAAGCAAGCCCTTCATTTGTGTGACCATCTACATTAGTTAATGTGTTTAGTTTCTCTTAAGTTTACTTTATCACGTCATTTGATAATAAAATGTAACTAACACTGGAATGCAGCTTAGAGGATTTATTTAACTGCTGTTTGATCAAAGGAATGGGTCTTAGTCATGTTTTATGTAATTGTTGAACTCTATGCATGCCATGACTCGTCTCCATGGGAGGCACACTCAACTACTGAAGTATTGGAATGCTGTAAACCTGCATTCTAACACCTGCTACATACACACACACACACACACACACACACACACACACTTAATTATATATTGGTTGGAAGATCTCATTAGATATGGTTGTCTTCGGTGGAAGCAGGTCCCATTTGTCATTGCCAACATTCCATGTAACAGGAGAATGAGAAACTGACTGTGTGTGTTACAGACAATGTGTGTGTAGTTGTAAGTAAGACCCTAACACACTATTGCATCTACAGGATTTTGATGCAGTCTTAATCAAGAATACCAGATTCCACCAGGCAGTGACTCACCAGACCCTTGATTAACTGAACCATCAGTGTTTTGGTGGTTGGAACAAACAACTTGTGTATTCTGTAGACCTCCATGAGATGGATTTCCTAACCCTGCTCTGATGGAAATATAGTGAATAGTTCTGATCTCCAAAACTTTACTTAATGTGTTGACACAATTCATGTTTGAATACTGATGATTCAGCATTGTCACATTTTAAGGACAAATCTAAAGACCTGTAACTTGAGTGTATTACGTGTGTAGCTGACAGGAGTAGATAGCAAATGCAGTGAAAGAGGGCATGTTTTGTAAGGGAATGTAGTGTTAATGAATTCTGTTTACCCAAAACAGTCTTAAACCTTGCAGCACTGCAATGAGATATTACTGACTGTTAATTACTATACATATTTTGTACTCCCAAACTAAGGGCAAGATTGACTAAGACCATACCTAGTTTCCAATCTTGTTTTTTCTGAAATGAAAGATATGAAGAATGCCTTGCCTTTTCTAATGATACATTTTGGCTAAAGAGTTTTCAGGCTAAATTGTTTGTTCCATGGTTCTAACTTGTTTTTACTTTGGTAATCTGAATGTGATATAATTACAGAGACCCATCACTTACTGGGCTTAGCTGTGTGAAATGAAACGATTTTGACATGAAGAAAAACAGGAAGCAGTGTGACTACTCTGTCAGGTATCCTTTGTCTAGAGGCTGCAGTAGACACTTGTGTTGGCAGGTTGGTTCTCTTTTCAGGGAAGCAGAAACAGAGTAGAAGTGACAGGTATGTAAAGATTGGAATGTTCGCCATCCACACCTGAGCCAAGCACGCCCACCAGACCTGGCTTTTTATGTTTTATTGGCCAGCATTACAATGACTGACAAAAAAACAGCAATGGGGCGTGAACCTTTACTTTTGAAGAGAGCACTGAGAAAATGAGCTCAAAATTTGAGCCAATAGCAGTGAGGATTATACTGACATTTAGGTGGGGTTAAAGGGGAACAATACTCATTAGTGGGCTGTCTCTACAGAAAGTGTATGTGCAGCATGCAATGCAGGGTTAGTCTGTGAAGACCTGCCCAACACTCGGAATGTGTGAAAGGGGAACTCTGGTAAAGACCAAAAGGCTTATACCATCATCAGGGGAACAACAAGGCCATACACTTATCAGCTCGGCATGATCAGGGTTAAAGGTATGAATGAAAAAAAAACTGATTGTGACGGAGACCGTTTGATTAAACTAAATGCCTTCTCTGTCAGGACATTTGAACCTTGGTCTGAAGGAGCTGCAGACAGGTAGGGGGGTTTGGAGAAGTCTGAATTCTGAATGGTACTGCAAAGCCACGTCTTATGGTCGCTCACATCTCCTTATCACTTTTCCAGCCCAGCTAAAGATGGTGGATCCGTTGGACGGAGAACTGATAAGGGCATGTGCCCGACACTTACTACTGTATGTCTACATTCAGGGTTGTTCCCTGAGATGTTAAGACTCGCTGTGTGCGCATCTGTGTGTGTGTTTGGGTGTGTGTGTGGTGACTGCATGTGAGTTGGTGCGATTGCTTTCATTGTAATGTACATAAATTACTTCTTATTCACTTATTTTCTTCTGACATGGCAAAGAATGTAAGTTGATAGGTTGTTTATGCAAGTAAGTGAAATAAACATAATTACGGTAATGTCTTGTCCATTTGAGGCATATTGTGTTTTATTAGAAAAACTTTTCTTTCAAACTCAGTTGATCTTTAAAATAGAACATTGAATGCTTTTTAGAACCGAAGTACTTACATTATTTGAGGCTTTTAGAGATATAAATCTGTATTTCCTGCAAACATTTAATTATCTACTGCCTCCAGCACTGTATTTGTTACATAACTTCTTCTGGAATGACTGCATCAAAATTGAATGTGAAAAATTCAAGCCTCATTAACAGTATTTTATTCTATGTTTTTATGATTACTAAACAGTTTGGCTAAAACTGCTGTGAAAATGTTTTATTTATGTAAACTTTATTAAGGGGGGAGGGTGGTCGTACTAGGATCTTTACCTTCTTCCCAAGTGACTCCTGGTCAAGATGATTAAGCATCAAAAACTCAAAAAGGAAGAACACAAGAATGTATTTCTATCTTAAATGCATAATATACCTGCACTTACTCTGAATATACTCCAGTTAAATCTGCAGATTACAGACTTAATCTATATTTGACATGCGTATATATCTGTAATCTGTATTTGACATCTCTATATATTTAAGAGCATAAACCTGAGCTTGCGATATCATTTTAAATATGCTATGCTGGTCTGTTTGTTGTGGCAGTACAAAGGTGTAACCTGTGAGTGTGTGTGTGTGTGTGTGTCACAGAGAGTTTCATAAGAAATACACATATCCTGGTTTATGTATTAGATCCCATGATTTCTTCCATGTTCTTTATTGCATATCCATGTTTTTTCTGTTCGGTAATATCTGAATGATCACATTGTCCTGTAATGATGGTAGATGATAGACAAGTCTAAAATTCACAAACCCAACCAAGGACTGAATGATTTTTTACATCTACTGTATATATACTTTTAATATGCCCTCTAAAGTCTCAGTTTTTACAAGTAAAAGTAACATGAAAAATCATGTCAAAGGTTATTTTTAATTAAGCAAAAGATTTACTTAATTCATAATTTAATTCTAAATTTGACATTAATTAAAACATATTGAAAAGTTGACATATTTAAAAATACTTGAAAATCTTTAATTACACTGAACTCTTTATGTATCAAAGCATTCAAATGATTCTTATCTAAATGGTAGAACAACTCCTTTACGCAGTAAAGTGCTGGTATATGATAAGGCATCTGACACTTAATTAAGCCAAAGCCATATAATTTTATCTGCATTTCATTTGTGTCTGTATGAGAGAGAGAAAGAGAGAGATGGAGAGAGGAATCTTCTTTCTCCCTTCAGTCCAATCCCACCATAGACTCACTAAGGTCCCACAGTCTTCGTGCGGCAGCATCATCTTTGGCCTGTGGGGCAGGTTCTTTAGGAGCACAGTCACTGTCACAGAAAACAGATGGAGAACAAACAAAAGTTAGAGAAGAGGGTGCGGACTCCCGCAGACTCGTGCCTTGAACTCTGGGCTTTTCAGATGTCCTTGGCACAAGGACGAAAATCTGAGATGCGCCATTATTAATAAAATCCTGTGCCATAGAACCTAAAAACTGTAAACTGAACATTTATAAACCAAGATCTTGAGAATCTGAAGATTATAAACTGAGTATCCGGACCAATGAGTGCATGAGGTGAAAGAGGAAATGTGCATAATAAATCTTTATAGAACCGATAATCATTAGTAAACACAGACTTATAGTAGAGGCCACTTGTGTTCTGCAGACTTTCATCAACAGCACAGAAGATGGTTGTCTGTGCTCCTTCCCAGGGAGACTTGATTAGCATCATCACCATAGCAAACAGTGGCTTCATCCAGAAGTAAATTCTGCCCCAGGCATGCCGAGATAGTTCAGTACGGATCACTCCAGGATGAAGGCAGTAGACTGTCACACCAGTGCCTTTCAGAAAGAGATGGATGGAATTTGAGCGAGGACAGAGCGTGCTTGTGTGTGTGTGTGTGTGTGTGTGTGTGTGTGGATTTCTCATGAATTCTTTCACCTTTTAGTCTTGTTGCAAGCTCACGGGTAAAGAGGACATTGGCCAGCTTGCTCTGTGCATAACTCTTACGAGGACCATAGTCTTTCTCCAGGTCAATGTCATCAAAATAGATTTGACCTGCGGAAAAAAAAACAGAGAATGTTTCCAACAATGACATGGATTGAAAATTCCAGAGAAAATATGAACAGTTTAGAAAAATAAAAAATAATACAACCAAAAATAAATAATACAATCAAACAACCAAAACAGCTAAACCAGTTTTTTTTTGCAGCCAAAACAACTACATGAACCTATAAATCAGTCAACTTGTTTTTAAGTGCACAATAACCATGAACCACAATATTATAATAACACATTACTGGATAGTAATATGACAGCATAAAGCAGAAAGAAAATTAAATCATAGAATTTGGAAAAGTGTAAACGGGGAGACAAACACCTCTCTCATGGGCCAGACTGGAGACGTTGACTATCCGGCTGGGTGCGGACTTCTTCAGCAGATCAAGGAGGCAGTTGGTTAACAGGAAATGTCCTAAGTGGTTCACTCCAAATTGCATTTCAAATCCATCCTCTGTTGTCCATTTCGGGCACCACATGATACCTGATAGCACACAGAATGTTCAACAGTCTCTCAAATATTGAGAGATTCTTAGGACTGATCTTCTTAGGACAGATTGTGAACATACAGATTATGTTCAGCCAAACAGTCAATACTTGCAGCAATACTTGTAGCTAATGATTCATGTTTTTTTGGATCACTGATCAACACTAAAACTGTTCATTTGCATTTCAGTAATGAGTTTGTTGGGGAAAGACTGTGATAAGAACAGACTGTACCTGCGTTATTGATGAGGATGTCCAGTCTCTCCTCATTCTCCTGGATGTCTTTGGCCAGATCCCGGACGGACTGCAGTGACGCCAGATCTAACTTCTTCACTACTACATTCCCATTTCCACTCCTTTGCCTGATCTCCACTGCAGCGCTGTTGGCCCTGCCCATATCCCTGCAGGCCAGAATCACTCTTGCCCCTTCAAAGAACGCATCAATCATTAGACTTACCAACTATCATAATACCAATCGATTTGACACTTATCCACACAAGTCATCTGCACTTCAGTATGTTATCTCGTCTATAAGGAGTTTTGATGAGTCTTTTAATAAGGTATTTTATTATGCACGCTATTTATGAGAGTTTGTTCCAAGGCTCACCCCTCGTTGCCAAATCCACAGCCGTCTCTTTCCCGATTCCAGTGTTTGCTCCGGTTATCAACACCGTTTTGCCATCTTGTCTCGCTCTGCTTCGGCACACTGCACCGGCCATCCATTAACGAAACGCGTAGAGCCCTATACCTGCAAGCACACCCACAGTTACACCACCTGGCTAGACTTCAAGATTCACTTTATTATCCCACATTGTAGGAAATTTGGCTCGGGCTTCCAGGTTTCATCTGAATTTCACTTCACCTTTCACCTGAGTCGTATAATGACGGTAAACATTCCTTAATCAAACATAAATTACATCGCATGATCAAAGTCTAAAAGGAATTTGAGAAATAAACAAAAATACCTATTCATGGTTTGTAACCATAACATTCTACATTCTACACTGACATAAAAGTTTTGGTTGTCATAAATATGAAAGCAATATTCTCATAGTAATCCACGTTCATCATACTCACTAAATGATCGGAAAGAGATGAAAATGCAACACGCAAAATGATTCTGGAAAAAAGCATTTAGGGTTTACCAACGAAAGCTGTAACACCAATTGCTGTGGCATGTTCATCTGCAAACTGTTTCAAACTGTTCTCCATCATGGAAGTTGACCACAGCACCAGTATCTCCCCTTACCGATGAAGTTTCCTGTCAAAGGCTTTCAAGGTAGTTTCGCAGCTAGTGACGATAGAAACGATCTTCCGGGTAAACTATGCGTTCCACAGCATCTCACCAACCTCCCCTTTGTTACTTCGTTTTGACTACATGCCGACGAACGAAAACAAACAGGCAGTTTAAAGTTTGAACACCCTTGAAAGTTCCAAAATAAGAGTCCCAGTGCAAACGCAGACATTGCGGGGCTTTTAAACTGTATGCACTAAAATGTACTAAAATTCTAATGTGTATTAGAATATTTTGGATGGATTCTGATTCAACGCCAACATTTTTAGAAGGACCAGGGAGCCGAAGTCAATGACTTGGAGTTTTATCTCAGAGTATAACCTGCGCAGGGAGCCACCTCAAGCATAGAATCAAGAAGTGACTGCCTGACAGTCAAAAAGGCATAGCATATGTACCTGACAGATAGCACGGTTAGCATGAATCAGTCAGTCATAATGTTAACAGAAATGAATAACTTATATCACTTAGTTACACTGATGGCACCGGGAACTCTAATCTGCAGCACAGAACAGACAGTATCGAGTTGTTTACTCTGTGGCTGTCCCTGGCCTGCGAACCAGATGAGTCCTTGTGGCATCATCCTGGGACAGAGGAGGATGCCCGTGGAAGTGATAAGGCAGCTGGAATGCCCCAAACCGTTTCTTCCAGTCCTTGAGACAGTCATCTGACAGTGTGTACTGTCATGCTGAGTGTCCTGCTATATCAGGTAAAGGAACTACTCAAAGGATGTGAACAAATGCTACCCAGCATTTATCCAGTTGTCCCCAATTTAAGTGATGAGTGCATTTATTCATTTTCATGAATGACACCATGACATCCTGTTGGTCCTCTGACCTTTCTATAATTTCCCAAAATACCAATTGTTGTCATAAACAACAGCCACAAATTTTCCTGGCCGCAGGTCATTTTACTGGAAATCTGGAGATTGCTGAACTGTGTTAGTAGAGACTGCAACTTTGGTATGCTCAATGTCTTCAGACAATCGGAATATCAGGACTTCGTTCTTACTTGCAGAGAGTACACGCTCTCAGATGACTGTCTCGAGGACTGCAAGAAATGGTTTGAGGTATTTATAGGAAAAAAAGCATGACTTAGTGTCATTTTCAAATGTTCTGGTATTCCATGTCAATGTTGTAATCAATCGTATAGGTTAATGTGATTTTCTGATTGTCTGGGTTATAGTCCAGAAGGTAAATCCAAGACAAGTTTTTTGTTTCTGTGACTGAAAATGAATCTGTGTAAACATGATAAACAATGTCTTGTAGGCATTACAGGCTTGAATAAAAGCACATTTTTTTACATTCACTGTTTGGTGTAACAGAATTAAACATGGAACTGACCACAAAAGTGACAGTAAATCTGAAGCTCATAAAATTCATTCTAGAAGGAACACATACATACTATTTTGTACATAGTGTATTTCATATAGATAAAATGCTCCCAGAAAATGTCAAGTAAATTGGACGTCTGCTACCAGGTGAAATGACCCCTGTCACAAAGTGCATGAAAATAATTTTTGACAAGTTAGGTGAGACACTGTACCAACATTAATGCTTTAATTATTCCAGATCCTATTTATTCTTAAAGTGCCCACAAATGTGTGCAAAACTGTAAAAAATCAGCTCTGTACACTCATATTTTCCTGACTGTTTATACCTCTAAATATGGTTCAGACCAATTTTGTAACCATGTTTAGGCCTCTATATCTATTCAGCCATTCCATCCAGCATAAAAAATACAGATTTGGAATCTACTGGAAGTACTGAATCAGCATGCCAAATTTCAGAATTCTGGTCATATTTATGGCCAAGTTACTGAGCTCCAAAGATCAGAAAAATGTCCTTGACTGAAATATGCTTACTTTAGAGGTAGTTTTCACGAGTACTAAATAAATTCTAAACAGAAATGTTTTGGGAGTAGGAAGCTAAAATTTTGGGATATGTCATGTTAGAGTGCATTCTTCAAGACAAAAAAATTATCAGCCAATTTTGAGATGGTGTGGTGGAAAGATTTTCCCAATTTGGCTGAAATGACATGGAATGACCCAGGGGAAAGTATCAATGGCAAGAGGCTATTTTCTGGGGTACAGCAGGGCACTTAAAGGTACTGGTGGCATAAACAGAAAACAGCAGTAGTTTGGTTCCATCACCTTCGTATGAAGGAATATTCGCAAAACTACTCTGTAAACTGCAGCAAAACTGCAGGTGTCACAAATGTAGGTAGTTTCTGTGGGCCACAGTAGCATTGTAACAAGACCGGCTATTATGCCTACTATTTTAAACAAGTACACTTCCCACCTTAAGTTTATTCTTTTGTTACGTCCTTGGACGTATTTTTGTGGCTGCCTGAGTGTTTCTCTCGCTCTCACTATCTCTCCCTCTCGCTCCCCACCCCATTTTTCCTTGCAGATTGCTGCTGGGTCACGATTGGGCTGGAGAACGTGCGAAGGAATTTTAAAAGACGATGGCTGCGCAGCGCACATCTGGCTGAACCTCCTGCTAAACTCCTGCTGCTGTGTCAATAGAGTATCTTCTTGTATAAGTATTTTCTGGTGATGATGTGGACTAGTGAGTCCACATCGAGTGTAATTTGTAAATAGCTGTAAATAGTTATCGTGTTGATTTCTTTTCTGTCGTTTTCTTAGTCAGCAGTGGTAGGGGGTGGGTGCAGTTTCAGTTGAGCGTATTTTCTCCTGTTTATGTTAGTTAGGGAGGGAAGTTGATTTGTCTTTTTGTATTCTTTTGGCTAGGTTATTCCCTTCCCTTTAGTTAGATGTATTTTGTTTGTTTATTTTCGCCTGGCTCACCCCCGAAGTCTTTTGTGTTTTGTAAATAATGATATTTAGTAATAAAAGCTGACTAGTATCATATCGGTGTTGAGTGTTGTTTCGGGGTTTACTCTGGTGGCAGGAGAAGGAGGTTCTCCCACGCATTTATGTTTCACCCCACCCTAGACAGGATCGTAACACTTTAAACATCCATGTTCTTCAACTTTACAACATTGGCTGACTGTAATGAACTAATGACTGTGTTTGGTTTGTACGGATGTATCACTAAGCTCCAGAAATCTTGACTGTATTTGAGTCTGTCAGTCACTTTAAATTTTTAACTGCCCAGCTAGGACGTGCACACACCTGTTTTATAGGGGAGAAATCAGACCCAGTTAGGAAGTGAGGTAGGATAACATCAGAGGTGGCACACGCATTCTGTACTCAAGTAGAAGTACAGATACTTGTGTAAACAAAGACTCTGGTAAAAGTAGAAGTGGGCCTACTGATTCAACTTCTTTCCTTAAGTAAGAGTGAAAAAGTAAACAAAGGATCGGGCTTAGGGTTGTGCTCAGTAAAACCGATAATGATCAGTTAAAAAATGCCTTGATCAGCCCCAATACCTATCTTTGAGATCGGATTGGGACATCCCTAATTTGGACAATTTAATGCAAACAACGTTGTTCAAAGTAATTTTGCATGCTCCAGAGAATAGACGAACTGTACATTTGTTTTAGTCCAGTAAGACACACCACTCCATTACATAAAATATTAAGTAATAATAGCACTTACACACATATGTGAACTCCTTCCCTGCCATTGCTCCGGCAGGTATCTGAGGTAAATGCTCGTGCCCACATGTCAGTTGACAGAGAGCGTCTCTGAAGGAAAAACTTCCGGCAAAGTAATATACGTGTTCCCTAGCTCCCTGCACACTGGGCAGTTCCCTTGGAACTGAACACAGTGGATGCATCCAAATAGTCAAAAAAATTACGTCCTATGTCCTTTCCTAACCACTTCTCCTTTCCTGCGAGACTGTTTGCTGCTTGAAGATCCACCAAGCAAGGATGAAGTGTCTGGCGGAAGCAGGGGCAGCATGATGCACAGGTGTACAACCTTGTGAGACGCAGGATGGGCGAGGCATGGAGGCACCTGATTACGCTCAGAATCTCCAAGTGTTGCAAACTAATCCCTCTGACATCAAGTCTATGAGGATTCAGATTAAATGGCCTGCAGCTTACATGCCTTCACTGTGGAAGCAGTTTGATGAAGATTTCAACCAAATTCTGGAGGCAACAGTGAAGGGGGAGGCAGATAGGAAGCTACAAACTGACAATAATTGTCAGCATCGCAGCTGAATGGTTCGGAGAAGAGGAGAAGAAAGGCTCCAAAACACCTTACTTGAAGAACCAAAGAGCAGTGAGGATCCAGAACATCAGGCAGGAGATGAAAGCGCTGAAGTCCCAGTACAAGGAGGCAGAGAAAGAGGAATGCATTGGCTTGGCCCAGCTGATGTGCATCCTGCGAAAGTAGACTGGTGTCCTCCGCCAGGCAGAGTGGCGTCGGAGGCGTCATCGCGAAAGGGCCCATAAACGCGCTGCCTTTATCGCCAACCCCTTCAAGTTCACCAAGGAGCTGCTGGGGCAGAAGCACAGTGGGAAACTGGCCTACACACAGAAAGATACAGACCAACATCTGAAGCAGACATACTGTACAGCAACCTTGAAGGAGAGCAGGAGTTGGGAGAGTGCAACATGCTAATAGACCCCTCTGAACCGAACCCATCAGGGAGGCCAGAGAGAACAAGGGCAATCTGTCAGTGTTGTGGCTCGACCTGGCAAACGCATTTTGCTCCATTCCACACAAGCTGGTGCTACGGCTGATTACTACAGCAATTTCAAGATGAGGGTCTCCTCAGGAGCAATTTCATCAAGCTGGCACAAAGTAGAGATCGGCATCATCACAGGGTGCACTATCTCTGTGACACTGTTCTGCCTGGCCATGAACATGCTCACTAAGTCTGCTGAATTGGAGGGCAGGGGGCCCAGAATGAATTCCACTCAATGGCAACCACCCATCAGGGCATTCATGGATGATCTCACAGTTACAACAGAATACAACAGTCCCAGGCTGCTGGTGGATTCTGCAGAGGCTTGAAAAGCTGGTAGAGTGCTCCCGGATGCATTTCAATCCAGTCAAATCAAGATCTATGGTGTTGAGGAAAGGGAAGGTGGAGGACAAGTTCCGGTTCAACATCGCAGGAACTGCCATCCCAACCATCACAGAGAAGCCAGTCAAGAGCTGAGGTAAGGTTTTTGACAGTTCTCTGAGGGACATTACATCCATCCAGTCAACCTGCTCTGAGTTCCGTGGACAAGTCTGGCCTACCTGGGAAGTTCAAAGCCTGGGTGTATCAGCACAGCATTCTTCCCAGAATCCTGTGGTCCCTCCTCGTCTATGCAGTTCTGATCTCTGACCTTAGAGAGGAGGGTCAGTAACCACCTCAGGAGATGGCTGGGGCTGCCAAAGAGCCTGAGCGGCATCGCACACTATGGACACCACAACAAACCGCAACTGCCCTTCAAATCCTTGGAGGAAGAATTCAAGGTAAGGAGAGCCGGACAATAGGTACAGTGCAGGGACTTAAGTGATCTGAGGGTGGTCAAAGCAGGGATCCAAGTGAGAACTGGCAGGAAGTGGAGGGCAGAGGAAGCTGTTCAGGAAGCAGAGGCAAGGGTGCATCACAAGAGGCTGGTGGGCTAGGATCCTTTCCAGCTCCCCAAATGAACACCATCAGAGGGAAGGAAAGGCGCTGCCTAGTTCAGGAGGAGACGAGAACTTGCAAGACAGTGGGAATGAAGCAATAGGGAGCTTGGACAAGATGAGAGAACACTGTTGAGAGGAAAGTGACCTGGGCTGAGCTTTGGAAAGCTGAGCCACACCTCATCCAATTTCTCACTCAGGCAGTGTATGATGTGCTTCCAAGCCCATCAAATCTGCACTCATGGGGCAAAGCAGAGTCACCAGTGTTCCCACTAGGCTACAACTGAGGAAGCCTGAGCACATCCTCAGCTGCTGCACAAAGGCACTTGGAGAGGGATGGTGCTGATGGAGGCATGATCAGGTCCTGGAAACCATCACTGAAGCCATCAGCGCAGGAGTTGAGTAGGCAATGAGGTCCCAACCCTCCAGGCAGGCCATCGCCTTTGCCAAAACCTGCTAAAAAAACATCTGCCTGCATCCTGACCTCAGCAAGGGACTGGCAGCTGTTGGTGGGCTTTGAACAGCAGCTGCAGTTCCCCAACCATATTGCAGACACCACCCTGTGACCAGACATTGTACTTGTGTATGAGTCCATCAAGCAAGCTGGTGCTGCTGGAGCTGACAGCCCCATGGGAAGATCACTTGGAAGAGGCCTTTGAAAGGAAGCTTGCCAAGTACACAGGACTGGTCAGCAGCTGCCAGCAGGCTGGATGGAGAGTGAGGTGACTCCCAGCAGAGGCTGGATGCAGGGGATTCGCAGCCCATTCTATAGTCAGAGCCTTCAGAGATTTGGGCATCGAGGGAGAAAGGAAGAGGAGAGCGATCTGTAGTACCACCAATGTGGCAGAGAGGGCCTTAAGATGGCTGTGGCTCAAAAGAGGAGAGCCATGGAGTCATAAGTGGCTTAAGAGAGGAGAGCCATGTAGTCATAAGTAGCTAGCCATCTGGACACAAGCTGGGGTCTGATCAGCCCTGGGTGGGTCACCTGGAGGACCGTGTATGATGCTGAAAGACCCGAAACACCCGATGATTCCAGGAACATCACTGAGGATGTGTCCAGAGGCATCAGTAGATGTATGTACACAACAGGGGGGTTATAAAGTCTGCTTCAGCAATGAGTTCTGCACCTTTTTTCATAAAGTTGTATACCTGGACTTCCATGCAGGAGAAGTAAGGCCATTACTTCCTGACATGAACAGAGCGTGTAGGAGCCGAAATGATTATATTTTGAGTTTGCAGTGTCTCACACTCCTTTTTTGTTTTTTGAGCTTAACCCCATCTAGTGGTTGGAATGACATTGACAGAAAAAGCCAGGTGATGCTACCTGGAGAGTGTGGCCAGAGCAGGAAGAGACAGTCTTTGACCTCATATCCTCAAGCCCAGGCTGCCACAGACACTGCTCCTGCTTTGTTTCGGTTAATCCTTAATTTACTTTAGCAATCCTCATTTTCATTTAAGTTTTGAATTCCTGAGCATTGTGTTCTTTTATAGTTTGTAATGAATATTTTTTTATTTCTTGAATGACATCTTTTTGTGGACCTTGGACTGTTTTGGGTGTGGAGAGTCAGACATTTTTGGTCAGCCACCATAGTGGTTATCAATAGGAAAGGAAATAACCACTACAGAGCATATATCTATACATCTGTAATCTGTATTTGACATCTGTATATATTTAAGAGCATAAACCTGAGCTTGCGATATCATTTTAAATATGCTATGCTGGTCTGTTTGTTGTGGCAGTACAAGGGTGTACACTGTATGTGTGTGTGTGTGCGTACATCTCACAGAGAGTTTCATAAGAACTACGCATATCCTGGTTAATGTATCAGATCACATGATTTCTTCTATGTTCCTTAGTGCATTTCCATGTTTTTTCTGTTCTGTAATATTTGAATGATTACATTGTCTTGTGATGATGGTAGATGATAGACAAGTCTAAAATTCACAAACCACACAAAGACTGAATGATTTTTTACATCTACTGTATATATACTTTTAATATGCCCTCTAAAGTCTCAGTTTTTACAAGTAAAAGTAACACGAAAAATCTGTTTCATTGCACAGGTTATTTTTAATTAAGCAAAAGATTTACTTAATGCATAATTTAATTCTAAATTTGACATTAATTAAAACATATTGAAAAGCTGACATATTTAAAAATACTTGAAAATCTTTAATTACACTGAACTCTTTATGTATCAAAGCACTCAAATGATTCTTATCTAAATGGTAGAACAACTCCTTTACGCAGTAAAGTGCTGGTATATGATAAGGCATCTGACACTTGATTAAGCCAAAGCCATATAATTTTATCTGCATTTCATTTGTGTCTGTACGAGAGAGAGAAAGAGAGAGATGGAGAGAGGAATCTTCTTTCTCCCTTCAGTCCAATCCCACCATAGACTCACTAAGGTCCCACAGTCTTCGTGCGGCAGCCTCGTCTTTGGCCTGTGGGGCAGGTTCTTTAGGAGCACAGTCACTGTCACAGAAAACAGATGGAGAACAAACAAAAGTTAGAGAAGAGGGTGCGGACTCCCGCAGACTCGTGCCTTGAACTCTGGGCTTTTCAGGAGATGTCCTTGGCACAAGGACGCTAAGACTGAAAATCTGAGATGCGTCATTATTAAACTAAAACCCTGTACCATAGAACCTAAAAATTGTAAGCTGAACATTCATAAACCAAGATCTTGAGAATCTGAAGATTATAAACTGAGCATCCAGACCAATGAGTGCATGAGGTGAAAGAGGAAATGTGCATAATAAATCTTTATAGAGCCGATAATCATTAGTAAACACAGACCTATAGTAGAGGCCACTTGTGTTCTGCAGACTTTCATCAACAGCACAGAAGATGGTTGTCTGTGCTCCTTCCCAGGGAGACTTGATTAGCATCATCACCATAGCAAACAGAGGCTTCATCCAGAAGTAAATTCTGCCCCAGGCATGCCGAGATAGTTCAGTACGGATCACTCCAGGATGAAGGCAGTAGACTGTCACACCAGTGCCTTTCAGAAAGAGATGGATGGAATTTGAGCGAGGACAGAGCGTGCTTGTGTGTGTGTGTGTGTGTGTATGTGTGCGTGCATGGATTTCACATGAATTCTTTCACCTTTTAGTCTTGTTGCAAGCTCACGGGTAAAGAGGACATTGGCCAGCTTGCTCTGTGCATAACTCTTACGAGGACCATAGTCTCTCTCCAGGTTAATGTCATCAAAATAGATTTGACCTGCGGAAAAAAAAAAACAGAGAATGTTTCCAACAATGACATGGATTGAAAATTCCAGAGAAAATATGAACAGTTTAGAAAAATAAAAATACAATTAACAACCAAAACAGCTAAACCAGTTTGTTTTGCAGCCAAAACAACTACATGAACCTATAAATCAGTCAAATTGTTTTATAAAATACACAATATCGACCATGAACAACAATATTATGATAACACACTACTGGATAGTCATATGACAGCATAAAGCAGAAAGAAAATTAAATCATAGAATTTGGAAAAGTGTAAACGGGGAGACAAACACCTCTCTCATGGGCCAGACTGGAGACGTTGACTATCCGGCTGGGTGCGGACTTCTTCAGCAGATCAAGGAGGCAGTTGGTTAACAGGAAATGTCCTAAGTGGTTCACTCCAAATTGCATTTCAAATCCATCCTCTGTTGTCCATTTCGGGCACCACATGATACCTGAGAGCACACAGTATGTTCAACAGTCTCTCAAATATTGAGAGATTCTTAGGACTGATCTTCTTAGGACAGATTGTGAACATACAGATTATGTTCAGCCAAACAGTCAATACTTGCAGCAATACTTGTAGCTAATGATTCATGTTTTTTTGGATCACTGATCAACACTAAAACTGTTCATTTGCATTTCAGTAATGAGTTTGTTGGGGAAAGACTGTGATAAGAACAGACTGTACCTGCGTTATTGATGAGGATGTCCAGTCTCTCCTCATTCTCCTGGATGTCTTTGGCCAGATCCCGGACGGACTGCAGTGACGCCAGATCTAACTTCTTCACTACTACATTCCCATTTCCACTCCTTTGCCTGATCTCCACTGCAGCTCTGTTGGCCCTGCCCATATCCCTGCAGGCCAGAATCACTCTTGCCCCTTCAAAGAACGCGTCAATCATTAGACTTACCAACTATCATAATACCAATCGATTTGACACTTATCCACACAAGTCATCTGCACTTCAGTATGTTATCTCGTCTATAAGGAGTTTTGATGAGTCTTTTAATAAGGCATTTTATTATGCACGCTATTTATGAGAGTTTGTTCCAAGGCTCACCCCTCGTTGCCAAATCCACAGCCGTCTCTTTCCCGATTCCAGTGTTTGCTCCGGTTATCAACACCGTTTTGCCATCTAGTTTCGCTCTGCTTCGGCACACTGCACCGGCCATCCATTTACGAAACGCGTAGAGCCCTATACCTGCAAGCACACCCACAGTTACACCACCTGGCCAGACTTCACCTTTCACCTGACAACTGAGTCACTGTATTATGAATGTAAGCATTCCTTAATCAAATATACTGTAAATTTCAATGCAGGATCAAAGTCTAAAAGGAATTTTAAAAATAAACAAAAAACAAAAATACCTATTCATGGTTTGTAACCATAACATTCTACACTACACGAAATAAAAGTTTTGGCCATCCTTAATGTGAAAGCAATATTCTCATAATAATCCACGTTCATCATACTCACCAAATGATCGGAAAGAGATCAAAATGCAACACGCAAAATGATTCTGGAAAAAAAAAGCATTTAGGGCTTACCAACGAAAGCTGTAACACCAATTGCTGTGGCATGTTCATCTGCAAACTGTTTCAAACTGTTCTCCATCATGGAAGTTGACCACAGCACTACTGACCAATATCTAACGATGAAGTCTCCTGTCGAAAGCTTTCAATGTGGTTTCGCAGCCAGTGACGATAGAAACGATCTTCCTGGAAAACTATGCGTTCCACAGCATCTCACCAACCTCGCCTTTGTTAGAATGACTCATCAAAACCATATCAAAACTACGGATCACTTATAAGCATCTTCCTGCCCGGATACTTAGTTACTGCGTTTTGACTACGTGCCGAGGAACAAAACAAATAGGCAGTTTAAAGTTTGAACACGCCTGATAGTTCCAAAATAAGAGTCCCAGTGCAAGGGCAAACATTGCAATTGTATGCACTAAAATGTCGTAAATTGGAATAATTTGCTATGACGAATGAATATACGCAAAACGCATCTATAAAGTGCGGCAAGACTGCAGGTTTCGCAAATGAAGATAGTTTCTATGGGGCACAGTAGCATTGTAACAAAGCTGGCTATTATGCCTACTATTTTAAACAAGCTTCCCACCTTAAGTTTATTCTTTAAATGTCCGTGTTCTTCGGCTTTACAACATTGGCTGACTATAATGAACTAATGACTGTGTTTGGTTTGTACGGATGTATCAGCCTCAGAAAATCTGATTTGAGTTTAAATTTTTAACTGCCAAGTTACGAAGTGCACACACCTGTTTTATAGGGGAGCATAAGACCCAGCTAGGAAATGAGGTGGAATAAAATTCTGCAAATATCTACACTGTGTAAGCCTACCCTTTGCTTACACTTTCCATGGATGTTACGTACTTCCTATGCACATAATTTATTGCTATTGGAGGTCGCATTGCTTTACGCAGAGAACAATGGGTACAGTTGCAACAATGCATTGAAACTGTGTACTGTGTAGGCTACAAAGTATACTGCCACTCTGTCAGCGTGCTTATTAAAATTGTGTTGGACACAAACTGATGTGTGAAGTTTTAAGTACAATTTGGAAGACGACGCTGATTTCTCTCTTCATCATTCTTGTTATGTGAACGTTATGTAATTCTTACAGATGCCGATCCAAAACCAGCTTCAGTTTGTAAATGTCTCACGAGACAAACTGACATCAAAAGCATGCCAAAACTGTATCTAGTGTATCTAATCATAAACAGTCCTCATATGATATATTAGAATGTCCGGCATATAATCCAATAATCCAGTTATGAGTACCTTTGCTTGAACGCCGCTTTGGCGAAATGAACCTTAAGACAGAAAACAAGATCCAAAACCAGCTTCAGTTTGTAAATGTCTCACGAGACAAACTGACATCAAAAGCATGCCAAAACTGTATCTAGTGTATCTAATCATAAACAGTCCTCATATGATATATTAGAATGTCCGGCATATAATCCAATAATCCAGTTATGAGTACCTTTGCTTGAACGCCGCTTTGGCGAAATGAACCTTAAGACAGAAAACAAGAGTTGTGTACTACCATTTAAAGTAAAGGAATACAGAAGAATAAGAATTAGGAAATATAAAAAAGGTGCACGACTAAAATAAACAAATAAAATAAAAGTAAAACATGCACATGAGATTGATTTACGGAGTGAAATTTTTCATGTTTTACAATTTTAGGGCACTTTTCCTACACAAATAACAAATCTACTCATCTCGGTATTTCCAGCTCTCGGCAACCGGAAGTACTTTACTTCGTGCCACGTCAGTTGTGTTGGTTCGCGTGTCTCGTGCAGGCTGTCAAACTGGTATTTGAAGCGTACAGACCTACTGTATGCCCCTTTCCCGTCTGCTAGAACTGTCTTTCTTATTTTCTTATTGATTTGCAAAATTCTAGAAGAATGTTAAGTATAGGATTGTTAATTTTGGCAGTATCCACTGTCTTGGTTAGTGGCACTGAATTAACGTTTGAATTACCCGATAACGAGAAACAGTGTTTCTACGAAGATCTTGAGGAAGGAGTCAAGTTTGACATTGATTTTCAAGTAAGCATGTAAATACTTTTGCAATATGTCTGATCATTCTTTTCAGTTTTCCACTATGCTTACTGAAGACGAAGGCAACAGAACTTTTAAACCATGCTAAATGTTCAACCTTGTCTGAAAACTTTTTTAAGCTCCCAATTTGCTATAACGGGAAAAACCATAGCAATTACGTCATTTGGTCATGTCAGTCTACGGGAGATTCTAGACTTGGCCTAAAATGTATTCATCTTTTATTTGTCTGTTAGTTTTTTTCTAACCGTGGTTACGTACTTGGCAACATAGGCTGTAGTATAGCATTAAAATTGCATTTGGTGAGTGCTAAATGTCTCAGCATTGATTCTTAGAGATAAGACTACATCATATGCATGACAGCAGATGTCATGCAATGCTTACATTTTTGTTCCCCTTTGTAGGTTATTGCAGGAGGAAACTATGATGTTGACTGTTTTGTAACAGATCCGCAGAATAACGTTCTATATCAGGAGAGGAAGAAACAGTATGACAGCTTCTCTCACACCACAATCTTGAAGGGGGTTTACAAAGTCTGCTTCAGCAATGAGTTCTCCACCTTTTCTCATAAAATTGTTTACCTGGACTTCCGTGCAGGAGAAGAAAGGCCGTTACTTCCTGACATGAACAGAGCCACAGCTCTAACACAGGTAAACACAGCTTTGTCACAAACACAGTGATGACTCTCTCTTAGGTAAGCAAAGCACGGTTGCAAACTTAGCAATGACACCAGGTAGACGCAAGACCGGAGCAGAGGAGCTCACCTCTTGTTAGTTAAGTACACTAAACTGCATTCACTCTCATTCCAGTTCCATGCATTTGGCAAACGTAATAAATTTGTCTCATAAGAACTCCAGTTCTTGTCACACATTTCTTTAAGGTCTCCCAGGTCTGGCACGCCTCATTAAAATCATCAACTAATTGTCAGTCCATTAAAACAAGTACACCAGTGCATGACTGGAGCAAAAAGTTAAAAAAAAGTCCAGGGCTTTGAGGAATTGATTTACAAACCTTGCGTTGAGCACAAGGCTGATAGCATTTTTAATAATGGTAGTGTAGATAACTAACTCATGTTCAAGTTCCATTGATGAGTGAGTTAGTTTTAAGGAGGAAGACTCAGTGGTCTATTCTGAAGTCTCTCTGGAGCTTCTCAGAATGTGAGACCCTTGCCTGACCTCTTGTCTCTTTCAGATGGAATCTGCCTGCCTGTCCATCCATGAGATCCTAAAGGTAGTGTCCGACTCTCAGACATGGTATCGACTGAGGGAGGCTCAGGACCGCATTCGAGCTGAAGATCTGCACGACCGGGTGTCGTACTGGTCCATTGGAGAGACAGTAATACTGTTTGTGGTCAGCCTTGGTCAGGTCATGATGCTCAAGAGCTTCTTCACTGAGAAGAAAACCAATGTAGCCACTAGCACTTAAGCTACTGTTACTTGATGTCAACCCTAAACCAATCCTTTCCTCCCCATCATCCACATACCACTCCCCCAGGCCTTTTTGAAACGTACTTAATTATATTTACAATGCTGCCCCAAAGTGCATTTTTTGATATTTGAACTGTTGTGTGTGGGTTGAAGAAGAAGGCACTGCACAGTTGCACATTCCTAGTGATACAATTCAATTTTGGGACAGGTATATGTAGTCAACTAAAACTGGTGATGAAAAACACAGCAGAATGACTAGTTCTGTACCTGTTTGTATCATGACTACTATGGTATCTTCCATCTTATCACAAACTGCATGGTCACCTTATCTCAACCCTGATTTGAAGATGTGTAGTACTTGAAAAAATTGTTACAATACACCCACACATCACCAGTGTAATGTCTGACCAGGTTATGAAGTGGATTAGCAAACTTACTCCCAAAGAATTCATAAGGGAGATTTTCAAGCTCCAACTCAAGTGATTTTTTTGCCTTTTCTTTCTTTGTCTCTTTTGAACATTCTCAAACATCAATTCAGACAGAACTTGAAACAAGAAAAGTTCAAGTAAAGAACGAGGTTGCCTTTCAGCATGCAGCATCCTTGAGCTGCATTCAATTGTTAAAGTCATTGTTCAGAGCACCTGTTTACCAGCTGTTAAACATCTGTTACATATTTTGGTGACCTCTCTAACTGAAAAGAGTCCCAGTTGTATGTGAATGAAATTTAAATGTGTGACACATTTCCGTTAAACTGATAAAAATGTATAATTATTGCCTTACTTTGTTACATGTAAAGCTGCAATGGAAATGGTAAACATTTTTTGCCAAAGGGAAAGCTGTTTGATACTGAAGATAAAAATTTTAGTACCTCCCGTGAACCTGGCTCCATATTCACTCTGGACAAAAATGTCATATGACAATCCATCATTGCATTATAATCAGTGAACCATGGTCTTTGCATCATGCTCACTCATTGAAAACAAATGTTAGACCATTATGCCATATAAAATTTTGTGAGACATTAAGGCTGTCGACAAGTTTTAGTTGATGTCCGTTGATTGACAGTTTGGTTGTTTAAAGTTGCAGGTCATCCATATTATTCAGTCTATTTACTGTGTGAAAAGGGTTGTGAAGGATTATGTTTGTATTAATTGAATTTAGCAGGAGTTTCAGGTAGGTTTTTTTTAAAAAGATCTTTTATCTTAGATCTTGTGATATTTTTCAGATTAAGAATTATTTGAGTTTCTGTTTCTCTTTCAAATTTTTTTATATTGACCTAGTGAAATGTTCGAACATTTTTTCAGAGCAAAATTTTATTCGTTCTGATTGAAGGTGGTATAGATAGTATATGAGGCATCCTTTCCAAAATTTTTTATTTTTTTTTTACGGTTATTTCTGTACGTTGTAATACAGGCACAGCACGGAATGCACTCCAAGTGATACATCACCAGAGGGGGTAAGTGTTGTTTGAATTGACTGACCAGATCAGCAGGAACTTCGTAAAACGAGCGAACTATCGGATTTCTGTCCTATAGTAAGGTATCCAGTTTATTTCATGATATAACCGCAAGGTAAATTCGATGACTGAATACGGTGCAAAAACTCTGCACTAATTGGATTGATTAATGCACTGCGTCAGATAACTACCTGCTATTTATATTTGGATTTATCCTCTGAAGTTGCTCGAAAATTTAAAAAATAGCCAAATTAAAATGTGTTGATAATTACACTGGCCAAGCGTTTGGATATTAGTGAACAGCAGTCTTGGGTTTTCCAGCACGCAGGACAAATTGCGACTTAACCCGCCCGTCACTGAGATTTGAATATGGATATGTTGTGTTGTCTGGCCGGTCACTGCAGCGCATTGGCCTGCCCGGACGCTGGCATAAGAGCACTTGATGGTAGGTGAACACAAGCGTTCTATCCATAGTATGACTATGGCTGGAGCTATATTCAAACTGACTGCCGCTCAGGCGGACCAAAGATAAAGGACGTCGATGTACCTCCACAGACATGTTGCGCACAGTCTGAATGCTTCTATCATACGTCGATTGGCTGGGTAAGAAGATGCTGAGCCGACTAATGAGCGGCAGTGTTCGGAGTCTGGACAGAGAATTTAATTGTACAGTCAGGCTGTTGGACGATACAGAATTCACCTGCACTGTTCAGGTCAGTTTCAACACGTTTCCACCACACGTGGGTTACCACTGTTACAGACACACGTACCATCGCCGTCGTGTTGCGGCGCGTTGCACCTATGACTTATGTCATTGAATGATTATCGGCTGTCGTTTGAAAATTGTGCCTGACTTACACACTGGACGTGTTGTTTCTGCAATGCGTCGCCTTTTTAAACCAACTGTTGTGTGAAAGGATTTTTACGAAAAATGAACGTATTACCATAATTCATTGGCTTGCTGTTAACTGTATCTGCTGATTCTTAAACTGTCATGAAGTGGGGACGCGTTTAGTTTAGTGTCTAGATGCATTATGGTGCAGTTTCTGAGGCTCACAGTCTGGAAAGTGTTGGTGACAAAATACTATATCTAAATTTTTGTGAATGACGTCCAGATTTATTCTTGCAGTTAGCCCCCTAACCTCAACTTCAGTCTTGCATACCTTCACTGGAAAATTGCATAAAACAGTAATACGGCAGCCCTAGGTATGACTTACACAGGATAGTGGTGAAGTCTGAGGCATTTCCACACTAAGAGACTCAGTCTGTGTGGGAGACTCAGTAAATAAAACGCCGACGTTATGCGTCACAGATGTCATTATTGAGAACCGTGCACGTGGTCCTTTTTCATGTCATTTACATTCTTATCAAGCTCCCAAATTTCGTTTTTCCTTGCTGCCAGAAAGCTGAATGTAAGTACGTAAAATATATCCAAATAATACATTAAATAAAATAGATAATTAATTATATGTAAGTACTATCACGTTTCTTTAGTACAGCTGTGATGAACTTAACCTAATAAATTGTTTAAAAACAGAAAGAAAAGGTATGTCATCATACCAGCTGTGCGTTTGGCAGAGGTAAAGTGTGCCCTGATGAGAAGTGGGGAATTGCTGATCAGAGGAAAGCAGAAACCAGTGATCAGTCTCTGTCTCTCTCTCTCTCTCTCTCTCTCTCTCTCTCTCTGCATTAGGTAGGGAGAATGTAGAGGTAAACTGTATGAGTATATGACAGAGAAAGTGAATTAGTGATGGTCGTGCTCTTGTGTCTCTCCATGGTCCTGATTGGTAGTTCAGAAAGAGGACAAACGGGTTATTGCGTTAACTCAGTGGAAGACATATCAGACTAATCTACACAATTTTAATTTTGATTAGACACTGAATCTGTTGCTAATAAAATCAATAAGTGTCTGTGCTCTCATGTTGGACAAGCACTTTGGTTACACATTAAAAAACAAGCCGGAAAGGGAGAGAGCCTGATGAGTTGTATGAGTTGTAATTGTATGTGGAAATTATATGGAAAACACTTCCTAGGGTAGTCTTGAGTAAGATGACCTCCAATGGATGGAGTACGCAATTGCACCCATGTCAAATATTGAAGTTTTCTTACAAAAATATGAAAGAAACAATGTTTGTTCATCAGTAGTTTATGTCTGATTTCTGAGACAGCTTGGATCACTCATATTTGTGTTTTCACTTGTTTTCATATTTACTATTTGGTTGTTTTAAATACAGTTGTACCTGCATGTCATATGTGGGTAAATGCATCATTAATGCAGGCTTTGGTATTTCACACAAGGACGTCTCAGTTGTTGGACTAAGCTCTGAGTGAAAGGTTTGTCTAACAGAGAAGTCACCTATTTAGCAACACCAACTGGTCCATGAAACTGTGACATAAAAAGAGATTTAATCCAGCATGTTTGGGCCTGTTGGATGAAGCTCTCATCATATTTATATACTATTTCTGGCTGCCTTCAGGGTGTTCTACATACACTTAATGATGTTCATCTGACTGATTCACAAGAGACTGGTCCCGTTTGTTAATAAGAAAACTGAAAAGAGAACAGAATGACACAGTTTCATATATACAGATGGTGGAAAGTATATTTGGTTTCCACACAATAACAATAAAAAGCGACTTGCATGTTTATGATAACTGCTATTTGATTAACAAAATTTAGTGATAATGATTTTAGCGAGGTATGTGGCAAAGTGCCCAGATGTCCACACTAAACTAGCCCACAACACGGGAGGGTTGAAAATACACCTCAGATATTGTTACAAATGGTATTTGCCAGAACCAGCCTTGCAGAGTTTATGTTGACTCTTAACCGCTCAAAGCCAGCACCATAGTAATATGTTTCATGACTATCATTAAAAAATTAGCAATGACAGGCTGCTAAATGACACAGTGCTAAATGACAGTATTATCAAAGTCACAGGCAGCATAAGCAAATGCAAAGAGATTCCCCATCTGCTTTATTACATATCTTGACATCTGAGGAAATGTTGCCAGATGATTGCCTTTCTTACTGAATATTGAACTAAAAATCTGGATAATTTTCTTAAATGTTTTGCTCTACACCAGAATTATTTGCATGTTCACAAGCAAAAGAAAACATTAACTTGAGGCCTCAGGATGCAGAGCGGTACCAGTACTGGTGTCATTTGAATCATGAAATACATCCTGTAAATGACACATGATCAACTATGTTCTAAACCTTCTTTAAGGAAATTTGTCATCTTGTACCATAATAAATTTACAGGGGTAACCACAAGAGAGAGGGGAGAAAATCCTCAGCTAACGCAACTCCAACAGCCAATTTTTAGTTGTAAATTGGTTCTCCCAGTTTTCCAGATCCCCCACATTTCACCAATAACATACTGAGGTGCTGTGTTGCCCAAGGCTGGTCCTACATAATATCTCTAAACAGCTTTGCATACAGTGAATTTTTATGTATATATTTTTGTCTTATCAGCACCAAAAACTGCATTCTCATACACAAACACGCATACCTGAGGTCAACAAAAGAGAATAACAGAGGCAGACGGAACGCAAGAGAGAAAGACAAAAAAGACCAGAATGAAAGGACAGAGATACAGTATACACAAGAGGGTTGAAGAGCATAGGGAGAGGGTGCATGGAAAATGAAATGTGAATGGAGAGCTCTTGCCTTTTCCCTGTGGCTATGTAAAGTAGCCATGCATCAGCCACCACGGCAGGGACAGGTCTTATGCAGGCTAATTATCCCTACTCACTGATAGGTCATGTCTTTACCTGCGGTCTTTGTCCTGTTCTCTGGGAAGAGCTTCTTGAAAAAGGGGACAGAAAAAAGTACAGAAACAAGGAAGAAAGAGTAACAAAACATTGGATGTATATAATGTATGTATGGACATTTTCACATTTGAATGTATGCATGTTTTTATGGATGGATGGGAGGATTAAAGAAAGGATGGGTATCAGTAATGATCAAGCTTTTAGAGAGTGGAGCTGTTGCTTTATATATCATGGTTTTGGTAACAGTTTAGACTGGCAATGGTAAGAAAACACACAACATGCGTGCTTACTGGACTGCATGTTTTTATCAAGCACATGGGCTTTTAGTCAGAAATGGATCAGATGGGGTTATTCGCTCATCTGAGACATCTGTGAGCAGATTCATTGTTCTGAGTTGCCAAACACTCTGAGCTGCCAAATGACAGTTGCAGTATGAACAAACTCTACTCTGTCTCTGGGAGCTGCAAAACTGTCAGGTCAGTTTACTGGGAATGTTTTGTTTATTTAGTGCATTGTGACTCAGGAGCTTTGTCAACTTTAAGAAATGTGGATTAAAGTTATGCAGATGTATTGTGCAGTTTTGGGTTATTATCATATTTAAAGCCTCATGTTTAGGATGTGTGTCTTGGAATTCTGATATCAGTTGATGACATTCCATCGTCCTTGGACTTCTCTGATGCTATGTTACCTCTGGTTTCTATGGCAACTGGCAGATTCCATCATCTCTCCCCGGCTGCTCTTCTAAGACTAGAGGCAGACAGGATTCACACACACACACACACACACACACACACACCTCCGAAACAAGGAATGTCACTGAAATATTAAGGGCACTTTAGAAGAAGGCTCCTCTCCTCTCCTCTCCTCTCCTCTCCTCTCCTCTCCTCTCCTCTCCTCTCCTCTCCTCTCCTCTCCTCTCCACTCCTCTCCTCTCATTAGTTGATTGATTGAGTCAAAGGAGTTTGGTTAGATGTTAAAATGCTTAGAAGTGAAATATGGCCCCTAGCTGCTGAGAGACTGCTGAGATGGGCACCTTTTGGCTCCTGGCTCTAATGCCCCTATAAACAAGACATCTGCCATACACACACACACACACACACACACACACACACACACACACACACACAAACACCCCAACATAAACTATTCTTAATTTAGTAAATGGGATTGGTATATAGTAAAAACACAATCTCTCATTTACAGACCAATGCTCAGGCCAGTGAAATTTTCCTCTCCTCTGTTTATGCAGTCACTTAGGCATAATGCTCTCCTGTGCAGTCTCCTCTGTCACAGATGTGTGGCATTGTGTGCTTCTGTATATGCCATTGTTGACCAGTGGGACAGAAGCAGAATGTGTTGACGTGTGTGTTTATGTGTGACCAAAATTTTAAGGACTGAATCATTTTAAGGCTGACAGATATTTCTGCTGATGGCCAGCAACTTATTGCTCACACTGTGGAAACACTCTAAGTGAGTGGGTGGTATGAGGTATCTGTAAACCACCTATATTTGACTTTCCCCTGCTTGGTTTAATGCAAAGACAGCACATCCAGAGAGACACACATTCTGGGGCTCTGCATGGACATGACCAGGGATCAGTAATGCATTTGACCTTTGTCAGAATTGTATTATCTGCTGTCTGCACTTTTTAAACACCCCATATATAGTGACACATGTCTCTCTCTCTCTCTCTCTCTCTCTCTCTCTCTCTCACACATACACACACACACACACACACACAGAGGAAACAGCATTGTCATGATTGATTGTAAATGTAAAGCCTCTGTTACTGATTTAAAGAGATTACCTTTTATGTACTTAGATTTTTTCCAGGTAACCATGATCTTTAATGTGGTAAAGGTTTCATATAAACATGCAGTGAGTGGCTGTCAACATTGGTTGTTGAAATAGAGTATTATAGGCTTAACAGACTGTGTAATGGTGTGGTGGATTGGTTAAATGGCCACAGGGCATGATTAACTTCTCTGCCTTATTGGACCAACCACTTATGTCAGTCACATTAAATCAAGAAATGACCTTAAACATGCCTTTGAGACTTCAGCACTGACCCTTTGTTTTAAAGAGAGTGAGAGAGCAAGGGCAATTTAGGAAAACATTCAACAGTTTACCAAATTTAATCCTATAAGGATGTTAAATCCACTTTCTTCAGCTACATCAGTGCTATGGTACAGCCTTGCCATCACTAACCCACTGCATCATACTCAACAACTTTAATCTGTAATTGTTATTGCAAACTGAGGTTGCAGAATACAGCGTAGGGGTAACATTATACATTTTGACAACCACAGATTTGATGCACTCAAGTCCAGCTGTCCCCCAGAGATTAGACTGCTAAGTATTCTTTCTAAGACAATGCATTTTAAAAATGGCATCTAGACCAGAGTTCCTTTGGTTACCCCACAGCTCTACTCTTGTCCTGTTGTCAGGAGACATTCTGATGTTCCCTCTCTCCTCACGCTGCTCCTTGGCTGTCATCGAGAGTTACAGCCTGCTGCCCCTGGGCCGGGAAGAACTGTGTCTAGAGCAGCAGGGGTCATGCCATGAGTGTTCGCCCTGCTCTGCACCCCGCCTCAGCTCAGATCAGCTTGGTTAGCAGCACCAGGCTGCCAACCACAGACTCATCATCAACATGGCGTATCATCAATAGAGTGCAATCGGTGCTTTGAGCTTTTTGGTAATGAGTTGCGGTGCACAGATACAATGTTTTACATGACATTTATAAGGAAGAGAGAGAGAAGAGAGAATCATAGAGCTAGGTTGGCCTCATGTGGATTCTTTGTAATGAATTCTTTAGGGAGTCACTTCCCACTGGGTAAAAGATTCAAAGAGTGTGTGTGCGTGTGTGTGTGTGTGTGTGTGTGTGTGTCTAGCTTCCCTGTCTTAGTCTCAGTGCTCAGTCCCACAGGATATTCTTAAGACTCTAATCTACTTGAGAGGGCTCCATAGGTCTCATTCTGTTCATCTCTGGACTCGGGCTCTTCATTCAAACTCAGAGAGAAAAGGTCTTTGGAAGTACGTTTTAAATGTGCTCCAAGAAATGCACTTACGTTTATGGCTCTTAAAATCAGGACAGTGATGTTTGCTCTCAGAGAGACCACAACAGGCCAGAGAGCAGAGAATGGATTGGCTTTGTATTTTGTGCTGTCTCTTGACAGATCTGGACACTGACAGCTGAAAATGTTAACCTCAGTGACTGTAGAACTGCATTCAGCCACATAACAGAAACAATGTTTTTGGTTATGTCTATGTTCTCACTGTGCTGGTTTGGATAGACAAGCAGATGAAAAGTTATAGTCTCTGATCAGATGCCTAACTTAACTTTGACTTCTGTTCTCTATGAATGGGTATGTGGCCATGAGTGTATAGCTGAGGCTTGCTTTACTTACAGAGATGTTTTATTTAATTTGTGTAATTAATTTGATGAAAAGGGATGAGATGCATTTAATATTGTGACTGATTTCTTTATTATTGATGAGTAGACTTGGTGCCTGGCTTTAGCCCAGCTGTCTGTGAGAGACATACTTCACTTATTCAAGCTCTCAGGAGCCAGTATCCTGCCCTCTCTCGCATGATTGTCTTTATATCTTGGTGTTGGCTTCACAATGACTTACATGTTACTGATACTGAAAATTTACAGCAATAACCATAATCATAACAAAAGAAACTAAAAATGAAACAGATGTTACTTTATTTAACTATGTGATTTTCAGATTACTCAGACAAGTTGGCTTTGTTGATTTTACATGTGTTATTCCACTAAGAATCATGGAAATAATACATATAAAATCAACAAACATTTTTACTTCAGGTAATCTGAACATCAAACAGCTAAATAAAACAAACAATCCTCCAGTTTTGTTTGTTTGTTTGTTTGTTTGTTTTGTGTGTGTGTGTGTGTGTTGACATCTAAAAATAAAAACAACATGCCCACGATGTACCCATTTGTTAGACACTTGTAAACCACATACACTAAAACACACGGGTATTAACTTAATGCCTCTGCCTCTAATTGCTGTTAGGGTGACCACACACAGGGTTGCATTAACCACCCATGTGAACTGTTGTCTGAATGTGACCTCTTTCTTTTCTTGCAGCTTTAAACGAGGGGATCTGTTTTTATCCCCAGTGTCCTGTACTGATATTGAGATCTTTTAGCAATTTAAAGTGAGTTCAGAGTTGGGTATCACCATCATCACTGATACAGTCTCTTTCTCTAAATGTCAAATATCTGTTGTCATCACATTTTCAACTCATGAATCTCAAAATAGCTCCCTGAGGGAGCTGGGCACTAGAGCTGACTACCTGGGTTGTATTAAAGTGTTGTCTCCCATTCCATTGTGTCTATATGTCAAGATGTGTCATGACAAAACAGAATATTTGTTCAGAAAGAGTTTCATGTTTCTGTTGATGTCGGGCTCTTCCTAATTCTCATGTCTGTCTTGTGCACTGCTGGTGCTGACATGGAAATGACAACCTCCAGCAGTGTGTAGATATGTAAGTGTATGTTTAGATGGGTAGAAGCTGTTTTTTGAATAAAACTAAGCTGTGAACATTCTTCAGCTACAGACAGTGGTGCAATGCGAGGTGTTTTGTAGTGTCTGCGTGCACTTTTTATCTGATTGAACCAAACACAGCCCTTGTACAATTTCTCTTCTCTTCTCTTCTCAATATTGTTTTATGGAGGACCCTTTGGCGATTTGGGAGAAATTTCTTCTTTTTTCCTTTTCTAGAATACTTAATTTGTACATTTTTTTTACAGCAAGTTTAAAAGTTTCCATGAAGCCTCCATGAAGCTAGCAATGTTTGAAAATGTCATTACAACAGAGAGGCTGTAACAGCATATCTCAATGCACCACTGGTATAATATCTTATCATTTATCATAATATCTTATCGTTTATGCTCTTACAAAGAAAGAGATTTAGAGATTTAGGCATTTAGACGGTCCGGAAAAGTGCAGATGGCACATCAAGGAAATAAAAGACTTTTCATATCATTTCAAATGTGCATTACAGTTTTTTATCACAGTCCTTGAAATAATGTAGTATTTTCTCAGAACTGTCGGTAAAATTCCAAGAGTTATTAGATCATTCAATAAAATCTAACTTTGACTAAAAATCTACAGCTCGCAAAAAGAAATATATGAAACAAATGTACACGCAACCCCCCCCCCCCCCCTGCAACCCCAGTCAGGACAGCTGGCTTAGAAAATGAATGACTGAATGAATGAAAATGGACACACATGCAGTCACATCAGAAATGTCACCTACATTTAAAACTATTTTGAAAAACAGACAACACAGCCACTACAATCTGTATATTATTTCTAGACCGTGCATTTGGAAGATCATTGTACCTGGAAAGCGGTGACTGAATATATGACAACTGATTTTAAAAAAAATCAAGAAAATCTGAAATTTTTCAAGATGAGTGAGAAAGAGACAAGCTCAGATAAACCGCAGTTTTCTAATACTAGTTTTTCTTCAAAGAGTTTAGCCCACTATGATATGATGGAATAAACAGAGCACTCTCAGCTAGCTGGACGTAGTATATGTGTTGTTATGTAAGACTGGAATATCTTGTCAGATACAAGAAAAAAACATCAGCATCAACACATTGTGTTACTTTACAGCATGAACAAACTGTTGCTGGTTGCACTAAAAGGCGAACTGTGGTCGTAAGTTGTTTTTAACACCATAGACATCATCTGGAGTGATAAAGAAGCACTTGTATTGTAGTGATTTTTAACCAATTTAGACACAGTAGGAGCTCACATATAGTGGTATCTGCTTCTGTGATGTGGACAGTGTTTACACTCCAGAGAGCACCGCAGAGCGTTCTCATTTCTTTAAGTCTGGTCAATTAAAACCATAATAAAATAAAATAAAAAAGTGTACTGCACTCTGCATTAAAAGTTTTCTGCATGAAATTCTTACCAAAGGGTTGTTTGCAGGTTGCCTTACGATTTTAAATTGGGGTTATTTTTTTTACAATGAGGTTGTGTGCCCTCATTATAAAAGTTTTCCTCTTCTGAGTGAAAAAATAAGCTGAAACGACTTAGCTGTCTGCCCTTGACTCCACTGCTGCATTAATATAGTCATTAGACAGTGACTCATTTTATAGTGCCAGTCTGTCACGCCTGCCCCAAGACAGGTATGCCGTATTGTAGCACCAGACTGTGTCCTGAACTCTGTTGTTTCTCTTCTACAGAACGATGCTTTCTTTCACTGCTGTAACAGAGCATTTGTTGCACACAAAATGGTTTGAGGCAGGTTGGTTTACTGTGGTAATGTTTTACAGAGGGACAGTAAAGGTCAGTGCCTGTTTGACCAGGTGTGCCATCATCTCAACCTCCTGGAGAGAGACTACTTTGGCATCAGATATGTGGACCCAGACAAACAGAGGGTGAGTCATCACTGTGAAGTTTCGGGAAGGGTGCAGAAGATTGAGCGTTATATCAGGCAGTGTGCACTGCGATGTTCTGGGTAGAGGGAGCACTGCTGAGGTGTGTATACTGGATCAAAGACAGAAGAGTTAGAACAAACACAACTCTAACTTTTCTTTTAGTCCTTACTCAGTTTCTCAAGTCTCTTTCCTTTAAAGGCTGTCCCATGACATGTGGACTCAGGATGTGCAGAATTTTACTGTATAAAGCTGAAAAGTGAAGTTTGGCTCCATGGTGAAGTCTAAGTTTGATTTGTTTTAAAGGACCCTTGATGGTGCAGTGTTTGTATTTTGGGAAGATGAGAGAGAACAACAGAGAGAGCGAGAGAAAGAGAGAGATGCTGAGCATTCACTAACACTTGTTTGTTTAGTTATCATTAGTGACCGTGCACTTCTCTCCACTAGGCGGAGTACAAAGATCTCTGGAAATGTTGGTATTTTACAGTATTTTGGAAGTACATCATAAGCATTTGGGCCATCGTCATATGAATGACTCATTGAGTGTTTCCCTGAATGAGATCATGGAGAGATAATTTTATTAAACTAAGTAACTTTAATTCCGCCCTGACTGTGCAGAGGGGTTGATGCAATAGCTATGCAACGACTCTTAGTCAGGTTCCTTTTTATAGGCAAGAATTAGATTGGAGAAAAGTTAGGGAACACATAAAAAGTCAAGAGGCAACTAAATATTTGGAGTAATCTGCATATTCTTTTTCTGATTTTTGTTCATTTCTATTTCAGCACTGGCTGGAGTTTACTAAACCTATTTTCAAGCAAATGAAATGTAAGTCGTAAAGGAAGTGAAAATTGCATGTCAAACTATTTTAGAATTGATCTGTGACAATATTAGTCTTATCACTTATTGCTCATTTTCTGTTTTTAAAATGCACTGGTGTGAAAGAAAAATGTAAAAACAAAACAAAAAGACAAACAAACAGACACAAAAACAAAAAAAACCTTGTTATGTTAATGAACCCTTGTTTTTGTCTCAGCTCAGCCACCGTTCACCATGTGTTTGCGCGTGAAATTCTACCCTCCTGATCCTGCTGCTCTGAAGGAGGAGATCACCAGGTGCTCACCTTTCCAATAACAATTACCCCCCCCCAACACACACACACCCATACACCCCCCCCCCCATCACTTCACACCTCCCTCCAGGACAAGGCTACTCAGTTATAGCCACATGGCTTTCAGATATCTTTTCCAATCGCTTACATCACTGTTGACTGAATCCAGTAGCTCTTAATAGCCTGCTTGGTTTAAGAAGTAAGTTCATTAGTTCTGTTGGAGAAACAGACACCTACAGGACATGCAATCTTTAAAAGCTGAATTCATCATCAGCTCTCTAAAACAATCTCAAAATAAACTATTTCTGCGATTCTCTCATCTGATTTTACCACTTATGTTCCACTCTCATGCAAAACTCAGTTTGAAATGACTGTCTGACTGCCTTACTGTGTTTCTGTTGTTATTTCTCAGATATCTGGTCTTCCTGCAGATTAAAAGGGATCTGTACCATGGCCGATTACTGTGCAAAACATCAGATGCTGCCATGCTGGCTGCGTATATTCTGCAGGGTAAAAAAGAACAAAACCTAAGCATGACATGTCAGTTCATAACTCTTGTATTTTCTCAGAAAAGAATTATGTATGCAGAGCACTTCTCTTCTTGTGTTCTCTCCTCTTCTCCAGCGGAGATTGGAGACTATGACCCGGGAAAGCATCCAGAAGGCTATAGCTCTAAGTTTCAGTTTTTTCCCAAACACTCAGAGCGCCTGGAACGTCGCATTGCTGAGATCCACAAGAGTGAACTTGTGTAAGATTCAACTATACTAGTTCCTAGTACGCTCTCTCTCTCTCTCTCTCTCTCTCTCTCTCTCTCTCTCTTTCTCTCTCTCTTTGTCTCTGTTCTTTGACCAAATGAGTGTGTGTGTATGTATGTGTATGTGTATGTGTATGTGTGTGTATGTGTGTGTGTGTGTGTGTGTGTGTGTGCGTGTGTGTGCACTCTTCTCTCTCAGAGGGCAGAGTCCTGAGACTGCAGAGTTGAATTTCCTGGAGAGAGCTCAAGCTTTAGAGACCTATGGGGTAGATCCACATCCATGCAAGGTTAGAGATTATGTTTGTTTGTTTACTAAACAGTCCTCACAGAAATCTCTGTGTTCTGTAATACTCAATTAGACAGAGGCCTATCTCGGGAGAATACCCCTGAAGTTGTTGTACTTTTCTCTCGTTGCTTCGTGTGGGCAGGATGTATCTGGAAATACAGCGTTTCTAGCTTTTACGCCGTTTGGCTTTGTGGTGCTGCAGGGTAACAGGAGGATCCACTTCCTGAAATGGTGAGAATAATGAAGAATCTCTCTTTTCATTAAGTCATAATGACTTTAAAAACACAAAGTAAATCCATATTTTTTAAAACTTTGTGTACATAACTTTAATCTGAACTTTCTGACTTGAACTTTAGTTTAATTTGGACTTTGTGCGTGTGCCTGCTGCTGTGACCATGTGTTTATATACATTTGCCATCATTATGAATAGGAATGAAGTGTCCAAAATGAAGTTTGAAGGAAAGACATTCCACATATATGCCAGTCAGCAAGAAGTAAGTGTGTGCATGATTTCATATTTATATAGTATCTGAAATCCAACAACTGGCAGTTTTTTACTCATCATGTAAAGGTAATTATATCATAGGGCTTCATTAAACAGTCACAGGCGAATAAATGCACGTCATTAAATAGTTCCAGAGTTGATGTTTGTGTGACAGTATCATGACCATCCTAAATCGAAACCCTTTTTACCTGCCCAGGATCAAAAGATCATTCTTACATACTTCGCTCCAACGCCTGAGGCCTGCAAGCACCTGTGGAAATGTGGGGTGGAGAATCAGGCCTTTTACAAGTGAGTCTGGTGAACATGTGTTATCAAACACACAACATTTTAGCTCATTTTAGCTCACGTTCTGTCAACTAACCAATACTATTGCTATCGCAGTAGTTTCCGTGATTGTTCTCTCTCTCTCTCTCTCTTCCTCTCCCTTTCTCACTCACTCATTCTGTCTGACTCATTAACTCACTGTTTTTGTGTCCAGCTTGGAGAAATCGAGTCAGGCACGAACTGTCTCCAGCAGCAACCTGTTCTTCAAAGGAAGCCGCTTCAGGTACAGGTGAGTGTTGCTGGTTTAGTGTTGGCGCTCATTAAAGGGAAGATCCACAAAACACCGTCATAGATCATTTGGCCACCCTGAGCTGTCAGATCAGTGTCAGTGCACCTTGGCATTTGTTTTAAAAGTAAAAATATTGTGGTACTCCAGAATCTCCTACAAGTGTTCAGTCGTTTTTAGATCTGGAGACTGAAAAAGCCAGGCCATATGGTTTACTACAATACGAGGGCGTTCCAATCACCAAAACAAGTTTACCAGAGCCTCTCGCCGTAAGAAACAAGTCCATTTCTCTACTTTCTAGTAGACCACTGCATTTTTAGATGTAATAGAAGGTTCACGAACTGTAAACTGATCGCAGTATTCATTCCCGTTCTGCTTGCGTTCTCGTATTTGCATTCAGCTGACTTAAAGCTTTTGATGTGCACCCCCCCCCTCCTTCCAGTGATTTCATTTTGTGATTTCAGGCATGTCTTTTATATAAAACATTTGATTATGTTTCTCTGTCCAGTGGAAAGGTGGCTAAAGAGGTTATGGAGCAAAGTGCCAAAATCAGACGTGAACCTCCAGAGATACACAGGTCTGAGTTTGACCTCAACTTCTCTTCACTCCTCTCTCACTCTCTTCCTCTCTCTTTCTGCTCAGCTGAATAGAGTTCATGGAGTTTGAGTGTTTTTGTTTGTGCTTGGATTCTCTGTACGTTCTGATAGTTTACTGTAGTTTGTGTGTATCCTCAGGACTGGGATGGTCCCTAGCAGGAGCTGTCCCTCTATCACACATGGCCCCAGACAGAGTAGTGTTCCTCGAACCCGCAGGAGAGCTGTCCACATATCCATTATGGAAGGTAATGTATTCACACATCCACACAGGCTACCTACACACAGACTCAGTTTGGTTGAGCTGGTTATAGTGTAAATAGCTGTTTTTGAGTATGGATTGGTTGATGACTGACAGAGCTGATTGTGTCAATGTGAAATGTATGGGTAAATATTATGTTGGTCTTTTTATGTTTTTTATTATGTCCAATTCAGATGATTTGTCAAAATAGACTCTTTCTCTTTCTCTCTCTCTGTCTCTGCCTCTCTTGCTCTCTCTCTCTCTCTCTGCGTCTCTGCTCCCCCTCCTCTCTTGCTCTCTCTCTGTAATCTGAGAGTTATAGCCTTTGTGCAGTATGAGAAAAGACACTCACCTGTCCCCATCACTCTGTCTTCATATCATAGGTTATTTTTAGAGAGGGGAGAGAGAGAGAGAGAGAGAGAGAGAGAGAGAGAGAGAGAGAATTGTATTCTGCTTTTTGAACTTTGTGAAAGTAATACTCTCGAGGTGTTGTTTTGATACACCGTTGAGGAGGACATCAGTCACTTTTTTTCACATGTTGGGCTGCGGATGCTACCAGTAAATGTATGTAGCAGGGTTTAGGTGGAGAGGTGGAGATGTCTGGAGTCCCTAGCCCCCTCTTCCACACCCATTATCTGCTGTGTTATTATTACATTCTCTATAAATAGAGTAGCTTTGAGCGACACTCCATGTATGTCACTTGGGGGTGAGTGAGAATGAAAAAAGTATGTTGTGTGTGACGCTTGTTCTTTTGTTACACACATGGAGGATGAGAGTCGTGCATTTTGGTTGGTGCTCTTTTAGCTTCTTTTGGATGTATTGTTTCCTTACACACGCTCCTCATCGTGTCCAATGAGCAGTTAGCTAAACCAACTCAAAGGCATCGCCATAGCAGCAGCTCAGCAAAGACGGGGACTCTTATACATCCGCATAAACACGCTATCTCGCACGCTCACACGCGCACACTTCGCACACGCACTGTGGCACCATGGTGAAGTGTCTGATCCGGATTAAAACGAAGGTTAACGTTCATTTACGGATGATAAATCACTGTTACCGGGATGTGAAGGTGCGTGTGCTGACGATGGGGCCCAGGTTGCTGGGCAAAGCTCTGGGGGCTTTGCCTCTCTTCCCCTCCCTGCCGGGGGGCTCGGGCGCCACCAGAGCCCCATCCAGACTCAGCGTGCCTTCACCTTATGGACGACCAGCAACTGCTACAGGTAAACCTCACCAGTGTCAACAACAAGCAACCTCTCTCTGACAGTGTGCTGTCTGGGATTCTTCTGCTGAGATTTTTCAAATCTGTATGTGTGTGTGTGTGTGTGTGTGTGTGTGTGTGTGCGAGAGAGAGAGAGACAGAGAGAGAGAGCATGTATGTATGCAGGAGTGGGTGATGATATTTGTATGGAAACTGTGAGATGTAGGTGATTTGTGTTATGTTGCAGTTAATGAAAAATTACCTGAGTTATCTTGCTTGTTTTGAGTTATGCCATTTTGATAATAATGCGATTATATACCAAAACTCACAGCAGTGATATTCTTTTAATCCTTTAAACATCCTGTATTTTAAAATATGAGCATGTTGTGATTTAGTGAAATAATATTCAGGACAGTGAATATTAAAGGAAGATTTACATACTGACTGATCTTTGTCATACAAAACTATGCTACTGTATTATTACATGTTTGGATAATTTGTATGTATGTAGCACATAATTCTCATTACTGTTGAATGCATTACCATCCTTACCAAGTGTGATTCTAATTATTACATTATATTTGCTCCAACATACACACAACCTATTAAGTATTGTGCGCACACTTTAACAGTAAAGTGTGTGTGTGTGTGTTTGGTTTAGAGTGGTGTTAATGATCTCAGTGTCTTCAGTGTGACTGACTTTGACACATTTATTGGCATTAGCTTAAAACAGGCTCATTGCAGTCTGTGAAATGTATGACATGTTTATTATGTACATAGCAGCAACCTGTCCACTTAACCTTACAGTAACTATGTTTGTCCACTGTGCTTTACAGCTGCCTACTCATCAACGTCCAGAATCACTTTGTAGCAGCCTACAAACTCTGTTAAATCTCCAGCTTTCTCAGTAAAAAAAAAGCTGAGTTTTGTTTAGCTTTAATGCGCGACCTTGACACACAGAGGAACAGTTCGGTTAACAATGAAAATAGATCTGACTAACCAATACTATTAACACAGTAGTTTCCATGATTGTTCGGTCTTTTTCTCTCTCTCTCTCTCTCTCTGTTTCTCTCTGTCTCTCCCTCTCTCTCTCACTCTCATCTTCTCTCCATCTCTCTTTCTCTCACACACACTGTCCCTTTCAATCTCCCTCTCTTGTGCCCACTCTTCTTTCAGGTTTGGAGTCTCTCCGTGACAGTGGACACTCCACTCCGGTGAGTTCTGGGTCCCATGGTGACTCGCTCCGCGGTTCTCATGGTAACACAGCAGAGGGCAGTAATGGGGTGGCAGTGATTTCAGAGGAATCATACAGTCCTTCTGACAGCGTCCTACCCACGCCCGTGTCTTCCGCCTGCTCGCTCCATCACGCCCTGAGCCGATCCTCCAACGAGTCCGGTGGCACCCAGGACGACAGGGGGCCCAAGTCGGGCACCGAGGAGGGTGGGCAGCGTGGGCAGCGTACTGACATTAAACCCAATAGGAGAGCCCCACGTCTGGATAAGACCCAGGCAGACGTGGAACGGGTGACTGAGTTTATCTTCAGTGTGGTGCGGCTGTTCTTTGTTTCCATTACTCTACTCTTCGCCCTCCTTCTCCTCCTTATCGCACTGACAGAGTCCGACCTGGATGTGGCGTTTTTGAGGGACATCCGTCGCACCCCTGAGTTCCAGCAGTTCCACTATGAGTATTTCTGCCCTCTGAGGCGCTGGCTCGCCTGCAAACTCCGCTGGATGGGGGGACACCTCATTAATAAGTAAAAGAGGAAGAGGGGAGAGGGCAGGAAAGGTGGGAGATCAAGCACACTGTTAACAATTGAAAATGTCATGCACTTTCCAGGTTGACGCTTGGCCACTTGTCAATAAATTTGGATTGCAATACATGATCAATACTGATCATTTTCAAAGGCAGTGATCTAACAGGGTGTCGGGTATGGAAGAGAGCAATATGTTGACAACTGTATTAAGCCCTGGTTTAACATGTTAAGTCTTTTTTCTATTCGTTTGTGTACTCCGAGAGAAGGGAGCAATGTATCCCACTCCCTGTCTTATTTTTCCCATTCTTTTCTTTTTTTTTCTCTATCCCCAGGGGCCCCTGAAACCGTTTCCTTCAGTCATGCCTGTAGCATTACAAGTAGCAGAACTAAAACCAACATCTACTTGGTCGTTCTACTATTTAGACTAGTGTCAGAGGAGGAAAAAAAAAAAACCCCACACGAATTGGCTCCATTTAGCCACAGTCACCCTCACTTCTCTTAGGCGGTCAGGAAGAGTCAGTTGTCAAAGTTCAGGGGTCAGGGGTATCATTATGCAAATAGCTTCTTCTTCCAAAGCATGTTATATGTTCAGTGGGATGAAGAGGTGCACTGGCAGGCTACGTATGAGCCTCACTCACTTTAACTGAGGTGGCTGCCTCGTGAGGAGGACAGATCATGGGTTACTGGAAATTCTAAACTGAGAGGAAAATAGAGTGAAAAAATAACAATGAATGGTATCTTTTTATACAATTAATTTAAACACTAGAGTATAGAGAAGACAAATGGTTAAGTGTGAGGTATTTGGTGAAGTAATCCTGCAGTAGTTGCAGTAGTGAGTGTGTATTAAGCAACCAACTCTGAGTACTATTTGGGCTATTGGTGCAATATTCCTGTCATTTCAGATTGTAAGATTGTAAGAGGGGGATTGCTCTGAGCTCTGTGTGACTGGTGTATGTGTTTATGATGGTTACTGGGTCGGGTTGACAGTGAATTTCCTTTAACATGTCATCTGTTTACCATTTTTAAGATTAAGGAATGTGCATATATCTGGGTTGCTGTGTTTCCTGACTGTCTATGCTTGCATAACAACCTTAACTTCAAAGACATGACATTGCTGTAATATGCTCATTATTAATGTTCAGATCTGATAATGACTTAACTGATGATTATTATTTGGTCTGATATCTTGAAAAGGTGAGTGTACGTGGGCAATAATAGATGCTGATGACTCTTCCTCTTAGCAGTAAATAAACCCAGCAACAAATAAATCTTACAGTAGCCACCTTATCCATTATCAATCAAATTTGGATTACCACATTTTACTTCACACTGTAGTTTTTTTAATCTCACTTTTTTGTTTTGATTTTTTTTTTTTTTGTGAGCAAAAATTCCAGCAGGTTTCTTTTTTAATTTAGATTTTTTTTTGTACAATACATCGACTGTTAATAGGAGCCAACTGTTGCATAAAACATTTTAAAGTTATATTATTCTTATTAACAAATGGTGACAGTGTGGCCTAATTGTGGATTTAGCACTCTTGTTGGTAAGGAGACACTTTAAACAGGGTGTTGTCTGTCTGCCCAAACAGACACACACACACACACATACACATGTATACACACACACAGACACAGACACACACACTACATACCCCTCTTTATATGTCTGTAATGTTTTGCCTTGTGTGGTTTTGTGTATAGAAATCAGAATGTAATTTTTATTTTGAAGCAGACCACATTGAAGGACTTGTGGGGTTTGGTGGTGCCGAACTAGGTTATATAAAAGGTGTCATTTTATGTATGTCGTGAATTCTTACCCAAAGAGAAGATTCGTCTGAAAATAATGATATGATTCAATAGTTAAATAATTCACATTTAACATTTATAAACCAAATGGTTACGTGAATGTGTTAGAGAACAGCAGACCACTGCGAGGTGGGCCAAGTTTAAAGAATAGTGTGAAATCTGAACTGCACTTGCACATGGTCAATATTGTGCTCTGCACCCAGTGATCTTTAACCCTAATGTTACCCCTGTGCCTCTGGGTTTGACATAACTTACTGCTGCCCATGCATGTCCGGCTCACTGTTTATCACTCTATGTACTGAAATACTCTATTTATCTGACTAGTAGTTTTGTATTATTTTTATTACTGTATTATTGGTACTTTTTTGGTTAAAATCATTAAGCTATTGGCTTGTGGTAGAGTTTTACCTTTGTTTTGCAGAAAATAAAATATATGCAACATTTATCAGAAAAAAAGGCACATTTTACATTTTTTTTACCTTGTGTTATACAAATGTTATGTTTCGATTTAACTTTTATTTTTTATAGAAAATGGAGCATATGCAATATTTATCAGAAATAGGCTCATTTGTGAGGTCCAGCACTTACTGTTTGAATTGGTGTAGCTATGACTTTTTGCTGTGCTGTAAACGACATCCATTGGGTGCATACATTAATATCTGTATGTATGTACAAACACAATCTCTGGGAGCCTCCCCGGCCTATAACTCCTAGTTTAGATATTTCTCAGCGACTGTGAGAAAGCTGGTTCCTGGAAAATATAACCTTTGATGTAGCCAATCATGATTACGTATATTTTCTCTGTCTCTGAAGGTGCCTTCACTACTCCACATGCAAAGCTCCCATTGGTTCACCTTGTGGTAACGATGAAAGGACTGTTTTTGCTCATAGAGGAAAAGAGAAAAGATTTTGTTCAGCTGCTAACTGATCA
>NC_044496.1:17558771-17741271 GCF_902362185.1 Chanos chanos
ATTCACTGTGACCAAGCCCTGCATGTATATATATATATATATATGTGTGTGTGTATGTGTGTGTGTGTGTGTATGTATGCATGTATATATTCATATCCAGAAGTTTGAGACATACTGAAATGACTCCCTAAGGATTTAATGCAGGTGGGAAATTTTAGTCCATAAAATGGTCCATAGGCTGGTTTTGGAAAATGTGATGTGTTCATGTGCCTATTTGTGGTCATACTATAATTAGCCATAGTGGATCACGCATGCCACTGGCTGATTGGAAGCTTTGTGCTAGTGTGCGAGACCCACAGAGAACAGAGTGGAAATACAGAAGTAACAGTTCTCTGTGAGTGTGTAGCGGTGTGCTTTTTTTCCCTTTTTTTCCCTCTCTTTTTTTCTTTTACTGCTGTGGATGATTTGAGAATGACCGAGGCAACTGGGAATTACTTGTGACTTAAAGAGCATCCCGACAACCTGAAGAGAGAAAATCTTTCAGTTTGATTTTGTTCTCCACATGAGGAGTCAGTGAGAAGAGGTCTGATCCCTTTTATAAGACATTACTGATTTTGTTTTGATCGAGTAGTATTTCCCTTTGTTGCCATCTCCTCCTTCCGCTGTGCTGAACCTTATCATCTGTGGCCACAGTCACACTGTAAGCTAAGTAATGCAGAAAAGTTAACTTGGAGCTGCGCAGAGATTTTAAACAGAGATTTGCACGTCAGACATTCAGTATTTCTTTTCTGAAAAGGTTTTAATCTGTTAATCTGGTAGAGATGGCTTCCAGGAAGGTCATGTTTCGTTCACTCTCGGGAGATGGAAGATCTGGATATCACAATAGGGATAACCACACAGCTCAGAATGGTAGGACGAGCATCTGCAGCTACCTTAACAGTGTCAGGCCTGAGAGAAGGTAGGAACTCACACCCATCTGCAATTATATGGCATAGAAAACAGAAACATGTAAACCACCACAAAACAGTAGCACTAACACATCCATAGCAATCTAGCAATGGCCACATGCACGGAGAGAAGCAACCAAAATCACATAAAACTGTACTGTCACATGTGGATTTTAACATTGTAGTTCAGTTGCTACAATGTTGGACACACTCTCTGAGCATCAGGTGTATTCAAAAACTGTTCTGTGATCCTTATGAGCAGTTATGCGTAGTTATGATACTTGTTACTAAGACATCATCTGAATACACACAGAAAAATGAGCTTGGTTTCTATTCAGAGAATGAGATCAGATTAGCTCTAAACAATGGACCCAAAGACAAGTCACCCCCACATGTAAAGAGCATTATATGAATGTTTTCAGCCACACTCCATTAAAACTATAATCATACTTTACTAGACAAACAGATCATTCACAAAAAAAGCACATTACCTGTGTCATATTTACTTGAAATAACAAATTATTCCTGCATTTCTGTATATGTCTAATAGGACAGTATTTGAAAGATTTTGTGTTCAATATGAGATGTGTATCTCTTTGTTTTGTTTGAGGTTGAAGGTTTTAACATTCTGTCTGGTTCTGTCTGGCTCATAAGACCTCAGTGTGAAGGGCAGACCTTTATAAATAAACTGTACCATACTGCCGTAAACTGTAAGAGAGCACAAACAACTGCTGCTAAATATATGCACTAATACACAAAGATGTGAAGTAATGCCTATATATGTGAATGCAAATGATGTGTGTGTGTGTGTGTGCGTGTGCGTGTATGTGTGTGTGTGTGTGTGTGTGTGTGTGTGTGCGTGTACTTATTTGCATACACATGTAAATATATGTGTACCCAAATGATGGTGTTGCTATAATAAATAAATAATGAATAAACAACTTCTTATATCAGCTCAGAAAAGTAAATGATCAACTGATTCTGTGGGTGGAATGATCATTAAAATACTCCAAATTTCCTCCTCACACTCAATGAACTTCAGTCAATATAAAATGTGTTTGCTATGTGTAAATGCTGCATGCTACCTGTCCACTTCATCCCTGACATCCAGTGCCTCAGCTGAATTATGCAAGCATGTACTGTACCTAACATACATACAATCAGCCTGAATGATCTTCACGTTGGTGTGTAGATTTAACAGAATCTCAGAGAGATTCATATGGACTGAGATAACTAATGAGCTCTTGCTGACACTGCACTCAAAAGTTATGAATCCATGTGGAATACTTAGGATTCATTTATGTAGAGGCTTATGCAGATGAAAGCAGTTCAGAGAGGCTGTCGAGGATACTGAATGTTTTTCCTGGTTCATTTGAATGAGAGGAAGTATGTGCCTGATGCATTGCTTCTGTTTGCTTTGTCTCTGCTCAGCTACACTCGACAAAGATACTCTCAATATACCCCGTCCAGGTAAAAACACATGCGTGCACACACACACACACGCACACACACATACACACACACACACAATGCAACCATATGATATTATAACAATTAATTCCTCAAGCTGGCCTCTGCTCCATTCTCTAAATATATGTTATCATTAACACAGCATGGCTAGTTCAAAACTTTCTTCATTTAAAAAAGGTTGATAGGAAAATAATAAACTAAGCTCTGGCCACTTCACAAGGCATACGTACCTTAGAGGTACATAATATAAGTGTACAATTACAAACTCTGACCCATCTGTTGCCATGCACAATTTGTCATCCACCCTCTACTCCATTCATCAATGGTGAGTTTCTGACTGTTGATTGGATATTATTTGAGGGGCCAGGGCATTCTCAACACAGCAGCGGGCACTGATATGGTACTGACATGGCGGTGGGTGTCACACTGGCATGACTCAGGCACAGCAGCAGTGCTGGGGTTTTTTACATGTCAGCATCAGAACTGGTTTGGGAGTGATCTGCCATCCAAAAATATCCAGCCAACACCAGTCCTGTGGTCAGAAGCTGACCATTGATGAAGGTCTAGAGGATGACAAACACTGTACACGGTGTATCTACACAGTGGATGTTTGTAATGAAGAGGCTGGAGAGTGTAGTGATGCTGACAACGATGATGTTTTGAATCTAAAAGATAGCTGTCGTGACATATGTCATAATCACTTCTTTGTCATATTATCTGAACTTTCAAAATATGATTTATAGTATTTGGGGTCAAGCTTGTGCTGTAACATGAAAAGAAAAGGTAAATGTATGAATGTTAAAATGATGATGACGTGAGCGTGAACTAATTCGCTTTATTATAAGACTACCCTACCCAACAAAACAAAACACAACAAAAAAATGAACTTGCTACTATTTGTAACACAGATATAGTGTACAGCACAAGCATATTGTTTTCTGATCCATTTCTGTTGCGTATGTGTTTTAGGAGTACCCTATGCAGCGTTATGGCCCAGTTAACAGAGGAGACACAACCTTCTTTCGAAACCACTTTAAGGTCAAAGGCTGTATCTGAGACCTCCAATGTCAAATTCAGTTGCGTTGTCTCAGGTATGCTACCCCGCACTTTGTGTGTGTGTGTGTATGCACGTGCAGAGATGCGTTTACATGTCTGTGTATGTGTGATGGATCAGACCACTTGTTTTGTTTTTCATATAGGTTACCCTGCTCCTGAAGTGACATGGTACAAAGATGATATGCAGCTGGACAGATACTGTGGTCTTCCTAAATATGAGATATCCTGTGAAGGCAAAAACCATACACTCCATATATACAAGTATGTTCTTACTATTCTGTTGATTGACCTCATCCAAAACAATCTTAATGAAGAAACTGACAGAGTAAACAAGGCCTGACATTTAATATTTCAAATAACTGCTTGATCTCTGACGGTCAGGATCAGCCCATGTCTTTTATTAGTTAACAAAGGAGGCCACTGTGAACAGTCTGTGATTTTCATTGACATAATAGTATGTTTCATATTATGATCCCTCCGTAGCTGCACATTGGACGATGCTGCGATCTACCAGGCCTCTGCACAGAACAGCCGGGGTATTGTGTCATGCTCAGGGGTGCTGGAGGTTGGCATCATGAGTGAGTTTAAGATCCATCAGAACTACTTCGCTAAGCTCAAACAGCGGGCAGAGAGTAAGCGTAGGGAGCAGGAGGAACCACGGATCCAGAATAGCCGGCCAGAACCACCGAGCTCAGTTGGGCCTGAGCGAGCCCAGAGGAAACGCAGGTCACCCATGCAGGCTGTTATGAGCCTGAGTGATACCAACTCTATAGGAGAGATGGAGGAACAGGAGGCTCTGAACAAAACACCAGCGATGGAGGACAGATTGAGTGGCTTGACCTCAGAAAGGACAGAACCTTTGGAAGTTTCTGATAAAGTAGTCACAGATGAAAACAAAGTCTCTGCTGAAAACAGCATTCCCGGTAGAGACGAAAGCAACACAGGCCTAACGTATATTCATGACACAGTCAACATGACTACCAGCAGATGCACAGCCAAACAGCCTAACACCAAGAAGAAGATAAAGATTTCTGAGGATAAGCACAGCACAGAGAAACAGACAGTGAGAGGAAAAGAGACTGATATGGAGAAGTTAGGCCATGCAGCTCAAAATGTTGGGGTTTTAGTGCCAAAGGAAAAAGCAGCAGTACAATCACAAAGTGATAAGCCAAACGCCCAGGCTACTTTCAGCCCAAAAACACAACGCGTCAAAAAGACTTCCATAGCAACCCAGACTGAAAGTATTTCAGAAACAAAGACGCAAGCATGTGCAGAACCAAAAATCAAAGAAAAGACAGAGGAAAATGATCCTTCATCAGCCCAGTCCCATACCCTGCCTCATCTCTCTAAGGCTCCTCAACAGGTCTCCAGCCAAATCCCAGAATGTCTTAGCCAGACCTCTGCAGATACACACATGGATGTGGAGGAAAGTTCAGCTGTACAGTGTGAGACTGCACCTTCAGCTTTAATTCCGATGGCTACAGAGGACATGGCTGGAAAGGTGGATCAAAGACTTCGTACCACCTCTGGAACAGTTTCACCAGGACCAGGGGGTCTGGTTCCAGTCAAAACAGAAACCACAATGACCTCACATCAGTCCTGGAATGGTGGGGAGAGGGATCAGTTGTCTACTCAGAGTACCAGTGCAAGGAACACATCTGTTCCATCTACTGGGAGCGAAGTGAGTGTTTCTGCTGCTGGTTGTGTTTCCGCTGGTTGTGAGCTCATTCGAGTTTAACATTTGACGTTTCCAACACCACCCAGATCAGTAACACCCTCAGCTCACAGTCTATTAATAGAACTACAGGCCTGTCAGTGAGGGCGTCATGAGACCAAGATTAAATAACACACATACTTATAGCTGCAGACAATGAGACCATTCCCACAGCCCCCAGTCTCACAATCATTAATGTGTATTCGCTGTTTGAAAGTGCACATCACCGTGTGGCCTGAGAGGTAGGGATGTGGGAGAGGTGAGGTGTGAGTGTAGACAAAGCACAGTGGAATGTCAGTTTGGCAACAGCAGTGCAGCCTTCTGAGTATCTCACATTCCTGTCTGCTCTCATAAAACCTTAAAATACTCCTTTGAAATGGCCTGGGTTTAGTTTTTCTCGGGGGGATACATGGTGTTCATGGAACGACCATGCTGGTGGGCCAGGGAGTAGAGTCATACAAACTTACCTAACAAAAATCTATGCCTCATAACTTGATGACAGATATTACTGTGTATGGGTGCCCTTTCCATTATGTGTCTGTGCTCTGCATATAGTAATTAAATTACGACGGTGATAATATGCTAATTTGAACATCCATTTATATCCTACTAAACTCTCCCTCACACACATAGCTTCTTAAAAGGGCTAAGAGAGAGATGATCTGGGTTTAAAGTCAAATTGTCACATAAGCCCTAGTCACACAGAACTATTGATTTAAGATTAAACAAAGAGGTGCTATGGAGGGTTTTACCATCCCAGTAGATTTACATTGGTATGAACCTGGCTTCAACATTTCACACCCTTCCTGTGATTATACTATGAAAACCAATTTTATAGGGTGATAGCTGCACGTGTAATATAATAATTTTGCCAAACAACAAGCAAATGATGTCTCCTTTTGTTTTAGCCACAGGCATTTTTAAAAAGGTGTAAAAAATCAGTATCTTCACAATGATATAGAACTATGATAAGATCGATTTTAAATGGGATCATTTGTACACATCTGACATTTGTATTCCTCACAAATAGGAATAGTCTTACAAACAGACAGTCATACTATCCTTTGACATTGTGGACATCTCATCTCATTACATGATAGACAGTAACATCATTTTCATTTGTTTCCAGAATCAAAAGGAGTCCAATTTGGCTGAACAAACCCCCTCTTCAATTGAGGTCATAGCAGACACCATGGAAACATATTATTTACACCATCATTGCAACCCTGCATCCCAGGAACAAAGAGAGAGTGCAGACGCCCATTCCAGGGGATCAGTTGAGGGCCATACAGACCCTGCAACTGGTAGCTATCCATCAGGCCCCAAAAGCCCTGGGCAGGGTGAGAAAACCTCCCTGGGTTGTGTTTCACATGCAATCCAACAAGGCCAAGTTACGTCAGCCGTGAGCACCACACCAGAGGGGGGAGTACAAGCTCGTGTGATAACAGAAGATCACAGGCCTGAGGACTTACCAAATACAGGAGATTTTTTAAATGTTGAAGAGAAGCAGGCCAAAACACAGGCCAAAACACAGGCGGAAGACACAATGCAGAATGAGATAGATATGAATGTACAAGAAAATAACGAAACAGCAACAAACAATTCAGATGTTCCAGACAATATCATATCGAATATGAACCAATCTCATCAAATAATTGTTACAGAATTTGCACAGTTTAAGAACCTTCTAGGTGTATCAAACACAAACAAACTGCTCGAACAAACTGCAGAGGAAAAATTTCTTCCTCAGCACCCAAAGCCAGCAACTGTATCCACAAAGGAAGAAAGCATGGGGGCCATTCTAACAGTTCCCAGTTTATCAGTAGACAAGAATAAACTAGAGACAGCTGAGATGAGCTCACCTCAGGACACAGAGTGGAAGTGTCCAGAGAGACAAGGGACAGGGGGGGATCATGACCAGCAGAGCAGTGACACGTGTGTTTTCCCAGTCTCAGATCAAACTGCTGCCGCGGTAGTGGAAGATGGTCATTCTGATCCAGAACCAAATGGTTCAGGATCACCTATGATTCTATCCCCAGAGTCTGGAACATTAACCACAGAACCTAATGTCCCAGCCATCTTTATCATCAGCACAGACATTCTTCCTAGTGAGGATGAACACACTAAAAATGCAGTGAATAAAAGTCGCTTGTGTAAAAGTGATAGTCCTGAACCTGATCCTGTGTTAGCTCCTTTTGTCTCCGAGCCGCTGGACAATGGAAGTGATCAGATAGGTGATGATTTTGAGGCTGTAGACACTAGACTAACAAACATGACCCCCACTGCCCCTGAGGTCTCACCTGCTAGCCTAGGTGTGCTCCCCCCTTGCTCAAACCTTTCTATTGTCAGCACATCTGACTTTCAACTACCCAGTAAAGATACTGACAGACAAACGGAACCATTATCTTCTCTACCACATGGAATCAAGAGTCAATCTGATAATTCCATAATTCCACCTTGTGCCGACTTGTTTAGGGAGAACAGTTCACCCACACCCAATACTGACGATGCTGTAAAACCTATGAGGTCAGACTTGACTGAAAACACAAATCACGCATTATCAGAGCCTTCCCAGTCATTGGATTTGATGTTTAAGCCCAACACTTCTTCACAGATAGCAAACCATCCAGCTAATGATTTTAACCTTAATGAGTCTAAAGAAGTCACAAACTCTTTCGTAAATCAACTGAAGAGAGCTGCTTTGGACCTTGAGAGAGAGAGCCTAGAAAGTTCCAAAGGAACATTGTTGAATTCTGAACTCTGTGCACATAATTCTGAAGACAAAGTTAAAACAGAGGGGACTGGTACTCGAGGGACACCTTTGAGTGTTGAGAATGGTAAAACACAGACTGACAGTCCAAAGACAAGAGTTTCATCATCCTACTCATCACCAAAGGCCGACACAACGCTTAAGACATCTGCTACCCCTAAAGAAATTGCCTCTGGGGCACGGCGAAAGACCATCTCCTCTCTAGCAATAGAGAAAGAAAAAGGAGGTGAAACAGTGGTGAGCACCTCAGCACAAAGACAGGGAAGAGGAGAAAAGGTGAAAGAAGAGGAGTCTCCAGGGAACCACCCTTGCCGAAGCCAAGAGATTCCACATGCATTGCCACAACAACAACTCAACACCCCCTCACCTCTAACGCTTTCAGAAAGACGCTCCCCAAAAACCAGACGAAGGATGCTCACACCTGAGCCCCCCAAACCCAGTGAGGAGTCAGCACAAGGATTAGTTCAAGGGTCAGATCAGGTCATGGACAAGATGACAGCCAAAACAGCAGAAACAGACAAACAAAATCCCTTTAAAGGTAAACATGCTCTGACGCTCAGGGCCTGGTTTAATAAAGGTTTTCTTATGTTTTAGTCCATACAAAGCTGTGAACACACTCAGTCAAATTTTCAAAATAGTATTTTGCAGTTTCAAAATGGAATGGAAGATGCATAGCAAGTTGAAGAAATTACTTTTTATAGAGACAATTGTTTGCCAAAATTCTTTATAGGTGTGGTATCGAAAGAACAAATACAAACATATTTGCTTAAGATTTCTTCTGTCAAAGACAATACTCAGATATAAACAAATATCCACAACTACAAGTTATTATGTCTCAAAAGCCCATAATCTGTTATGAGTCTTGACTATGTCTTTATCAATAAGAGTGTGTTTGTTACTCTTTAACTGTACATATAAACAGGCTTTCAGGGCCAGACACAAATAATATTGGCACTGCTTTATCATGGGTGCCAAGGAAAGAATCCCCATGTGTGTCCTGCTATCCAAATTAATATAGTGCTGCTCTGGTTGCACCGTACTGAACTCTAGCCACAACCACAAATGTGCTGCAGACGGAGCTGAACCAGTATCTTAAACACACTGTATTTGGAAATGGCTTGGAGTCAGGGAGGGTGTAAGACCCCTGTGATGTGTGTTTGTGTATATATCTACATCTATATCTAGATCTTGATCTAGATCTCGATGTCATTATGGGGCTCTGGTAAACATGGTAAGCGTGTTAAACAGACATGGTAAGCATGGTAAACAAAATGCTGTCTTAATGAATACATCCAGTATGCTCAAAGATTTGCAGCTCTTTCTATCTGACTTTGCTCTTGCAGCACCACAGGTGATCCGTAAGATCCGCGCAGAGGCCCTGTCTGACACACTGGGCCACCTGAAACTCTGGTGTCAGTTTTTCAATGTGCTCGGTGACTCCACACTCAAATGGTACAGAGATGAGGTGCAGATTGCTGAAATAAAGAGAAGGTAACATCATTTTTTAAAACCCCAAATACATTATGCAATTAAGTTACTGTACTACACTGAACCAGCCTTGTTCACTAAAAACATTCCTTAAGCATATTTATGGACGTAAACCTAAGAATGGGCTTTGGTGAAATAATGTTTAGTAACAATTAAGCACCATCATACCTAAATCATGACAGTTACCACAAATCAAGAAGTGTTTATAGCACAACAACAACAACAGCAGCAGCAATAAATACATAAATAAATAAACTATTAGTCATTGTAGCTCTTATTGTCATAATGGCCATTTTCATATGACATCTAGTTCCTGTAAGAGTTTAGAGACCTCTAGTGGCATTGTCTGTCTAACACAATATTTAATGCCTAAGATCTTGAATCTTGTGCTGTGAAATTATTAATTTGTTGTATTAAGAGATACTGTGCTCAGTGTGTCTAGCTGTGCATTACAGTGGCCAACACAGCACTTCATTTATTTCAAGGTCAGTTTTGCATCTACTGCCTGGAGTTACTGGTAAATTTAATAGAGTATGAAACATGGTATGATACACCATCATGGTATGATAGTGTTTTAGTTTTTTTTCAGCTGCGTTGTCCTTTTTGTTGTTGTGGCTTTAAATGTGTAAACTAAGTTCCCCTGTGTCTATGCCATTTAACTGTTGGTTAATGCACAAGATAGGATTAGGAATTTGTGTGATGAACGTGTTATTATAGTATTTGAGAGCAACACTGCTGTTGAACTGTTGTGAGCTTTGAAATTCTGGGATTCTATGACGCATCTGTCAGCACTTCTGTTGCAATGTTCCTGCAAATGATTTGTCTTGTACTGTTTGAACTGTGCATCAGACGGGTGTGGTGTATCCGTTAGATGTGGTTCACGTTACTTTCCACACTTATGTTGTAATCTATATTGTATTGTTTGTTTACTGACTCATTTTCTGCTCCAGTGCAGGAGATGAAAGTCATGTGAATCTGGCCCTTGTGCAAACATCTACTCGAGACTCTGGTGTTTACAGCTGCACTATCACCAATGAGTATGGTACAGTCACCACAGACTACCTGCTCAGCCCAGACAGTAGGTCATTCCATCAAATACCTCAAAGAGATTTCCAAAATGTCACATATATATAATAGATATCTCTGTACATTTTCCTTTCTCTCTTTTTTCTCTCTTTCACCTTCCTTCTCACTCCCTCACTTTCCCTATTGCCAGTTCTCTCCAATACGTTTCCACGGGAGGATCCACAAGAAGGTAAAAGAGCCATGACTGTATAGGTTTGAAAACACTCCAGGAGTACCCTTGAACAGGTATTCCATTACCCTGACATCTCACCAATGGTAATTTCTCTCTCTCACTTTCTCTCTCTCTCTCTCTCTCTCCCTCCCTCCTCTCCAGTCGGGGAAGAGATTGAAATGACTCCATTGCTCTTTAGTAAAGGTCTGGCTGATGCAGGCAGCTGGGGTAATAAGTTCTTTGGCCGTGTAATGACTGAGGAGGCCCAGGTGGGAGTGGGCTGCGAGCATAAAACCACACGAGTTAAGGTGATATACGGGCTTGACCCTGTATTTGAGTCAGGAAAATCATGCTTTGTAAAGGTGCGGAACCCCATTGCATACGGGAGTGAAGATACTTGTAGTCTGGCTCAGAAGAACTTAGACATGACTAAACAAGTGAGTGTACTTCTCCCCCTCTTCCACAACATTATTAGTCATTTCATTTAGATATATACTATACACACTTCTCACTGTAGTGGATATATATAGTTCTTCAAATAAAACAGTAGGTAGTCTTTGTTGTAAAAGTATAGCAGTACTATTGTTTTATGTTATAATACACTTGTTAATAATGCGGTGGTCATTTATTTCCTGCAGGACTGTAAGATTCAGAATATGGCAAGGGAATACTGTAAAATCTTTGCTGCAGAGGCAAGGGAGTTTGAGAACTTTGGTCCCACACTAGAGTAAGTACAGCTCCTAATAAATGTGACAGGATGTGCATCAGAGCACACACGGCATCCAGTGTATCCAGCACAGTACACAAAGTCACTGCATTCATACAGATTCATGTGGTGCAGATCTGTTATTGAATGATTGTGTGTGTGTGTGTGGGTGCGCGCGCGCATGTGTGTGTGTGTGTGTTCCATATGTTTTCATGTGTATCAGGGTGATGCCTCTTCACTTAATGTATCGACCAGCAAGCAGTGTGCCCTATGCCACAATAGAGGCTGAGCTGAAGGGTGTTTACTTACGTTACTGTGGGCTGGATCGTGCTGGGGAGCTGATCATACGAGACAGGTCACAAATTGAGCTGAAGTGCTCTGCTCTTCAGCACTGGATCCATCAGTGGACCAATGGCAACCTACTATTCACCAGACTGGAAGGTAACCATCACCAGCCATAGCTTGGACAAGGACAAATTTACAGTTGCACTGTGGCTTATATTCATACTTAGACTGTGAAGAAAGGGCCATTTAAATGGTACAGTAACACAGTCTTTATTTACATTTTATGCTTGTGTTTTGCTCCCTGTCGACTTACTGTAAGTGCTCAATTTTTTTATGTTAAATTGGAATGATTCCATAAATTGATACTGTTTTGATTTAGTATGTTACTTCACATTGCAGGTGTTGATACCAAATTGACAAACATTGGGATTTCATTCAGATCAAAAGGGTTGGTATTTTTAGTGTTTACCTTTATTTTGCAAAGACTGTATGAGAAATGTGGTCTAATAGACATGATAGTCGTATTTTTTAGTCAGCATGGTGATATATTAAACATCTTTATTAGACACACTGTCTAAATTGTAACATAACCAAATCATACTGTAGTTCTGATGGATTCAGCTGTAGTCATTTCTTTTCCTGTTGCAGGTATCAGGGTCTTCCAGTCGAAGGCAACCCTAAGGTGTTTGAACTCTTTCAGGCTCTTCATCAGTGTAATTATTACTGCGGCCTATTGAGCCTTAGACCTCTGAAAACTCCTGACACACTCCTGACCCCTGCCCGACCCAAAGGCTCCAGAAGCCCCCTGCTGCATCGACGCATCACCCCTGGCTCCTCCAGCCCCCAAACCCAGCGCAGGCCCACCACATCAAACCGAAATGCCTCCACTAAAGACAAAACCGTGGAAGTGTCCAAATCTGGGAGGAGGTGAAATCTGAGGCCATTTTGGTCACCTGTCCTTTCCAGTCAAGCAAGGATGAAAGAAACAGAGATACCAGATTTGATCAAGATTCAAGATCAGATTGCGTAAGAGCGCTAAAGATTCATACTGCATGAAAGGAAGTCGATGCAATTCTTTTTGCTTTTAGGTCTGAGATAAAAGACTTGAGGATGTTCGACTTGACAGACATAGAACTGTGTCCTGGAGTCTTACTGGAGATAAAGAGAGAGTCTGAATGATTGTAACTACACGATTAAGATAGTAAATTAGTGTGGGGCATTACTTTCCTGTGACATCATGGGAATGATTTGATAGATTCTTTTCATGAATCCTTAAAACTTCCATTCCCTATTGTCCAACAGCACTCACTAGTAATTAAATTAGCTAATTATATTCCATTGTCACTAGCCCAATTCTGACATGTATTGTGCATCCTGTTGTGTTAGTTACAATACATGCATTCATTTTAGCTCAATTCTTTGATATACCTGATGTGTTGTTCTGTCTTTAAATGCCATAGACCTAAAATAACCTCAGATACATCTATTAAATATGCCTTTGCACTTTAATATCATTACCCTGCCTTTTTTATTCACGTTTTAGATACCTTTTTAAGTTGACAAATTGCCGCCCCAGTAAAGTGAAGACTAGCTTACTTCATCACTGAAGAGACTACCCTGTTTGAACCTGTGGACAAATGAAACGAAACAATGTTCGGATCAAAAGTGTGTCATATTCTTCAGCACACACATGTATGCCTGGTGTGAACCTTTCAGTTATATGTCTTTATCGCTAGGGCTGAAAATAATGCTCACTGGCCGCAAATTGTTGTTATAACAAAACAGATAAGATAGATCCATGTTCTTGAAGGGACAACCAATGAATTGCTTAAGAAGAGCAATCAGTAATGAGGCTTGCTCTGAAAATCACAAAGAGCATTTCATTAAATGAAATTAAAATAACATGATTATTTAATGGGTAATGTGAAGTGGTAAGATAGGAGGTGGTCACAGCACACAGAAAACACAGTTTTTGGAAACTCAAACACATATAAACAGAAATATCATCGTGATATTATTTGGTCATCTCCAAAAACATTCGCAGACCTCTTAAATAACTATTTTTGTATATTTTTCAAAGACATTGTGAATCGTGACTCCTGGTTTAACCAGGCGGGAGGATGGAGCCTTGAGGTGCTGGGTATGCCTGCACCCTCCTGCCTACATCTCCCCAGGGCAGCGCTGCAGCCTTCAGTATAACAGTGAGGGTGGGAAGGCAATGTCTGCTGATTATAACACACGCGTCAACGATAACACAACAATACCACAAGTGTCAGTGAGAACACAATAATAGCACAGAGCCCGGCTAAGCCGGAGGAGGGAGATTAATCTCAGAGCAGGCAGCTGACTGGTCTGTTTTTGCTCAGTTCAGACACAGTGCTTTGAATGATAAATTAGACTACGTTATTGAAGCTCAGATGTAAAGGCCATGAATTATTGTATTTCTAAGAACCCCTCATGTGAAGCTGCCAAATTAATGGCAGCATTTTTCTGATAATAGAGGACATAGCTGATAAATGTCTTTCAATAAACTTCTTTTAAGGTAGAATGCCATCATACACAGAAACATTATACACAGAACTTAATTAATAATATAATAGATTCAGTGATTGAATGGGTCATATTGAATCAAAACCCCATCACATGGATAGGTTGTAAACCAGTACGAATGGAAAGCGTCAATATTTGGATGAGGATTCTGCATTCCGAACTTACTGCACTCTTCAATCGTAATTTAAGTCAAAAGTAATGTGGTCAATGCACATGTGTGATCTCTGGTAACTTATGGGATTATTCATAATGGGCACATGAGGACATCAGTTCTGTAAATAACATGATCTACCAATTCATAACATCATATGAGATGCAGCTAGTGATAATGATCATAGCTTATATTACCGGTCTGACACAATAACTGCATTGGTTATGACTGTCATGTTAAAACAATTTAGTGACATCCTCACGACTACATTGCCATTGACTTCACATATAATGACACGTCTGTGCTGTTGATCAGTTTATAAGAAGAACCGATGATTTCAGTGGACATGGTTATTTAGGAATTGATAGGTAATGATAACGTACAAACAATAAGGATGGCACAAAAGGATGATGACGAGATGTTGAGCAGTGGTGGTAAAGTTGATGATGGCGATTGAGATGACAACAGTAGCCATGACACTGGTGATGAGTGAGGATGACAGTGTGATTGGCTGATAAGCCAGTGGACTATCTGAACCTTGTCCTGATGTGTGAACACTTGGATTGGCTTAATGAGAGACACTGTGGAGTTATATCTGACATTTCCTATCACTTCAGTTAGAATGCCATTCACACAGGCCTGGCTTCACACATTGCCCTCTCCATCCACACTATTGACAGTAGACTAATATTCCCAGTGGGCCCTTAACCTTGGCCTTCATTGTACAGTTTGAGAACTCACCAGACTGCATAAGTCTCGTTGTTTTTAAAACCCTGGAATTGTAGCTAAAGTCAGGATGCCTCCTCCGCATCAGCTAGGACTAGGTTATAGTGGTAGACATTCTGAGAGGACAACATACTTTGACAAGGAGACACAGTCACACACACAATCATACATGCATGACTTAAATGAACTTTGTGTTCTCCTTCAGTTGGAATAAATCAGTTCAGCCTGAGACAACATAGTCTTCAATAATTTAAAAAGAAAAAAAAATTCTCCTCATTAATATGTTCTCCTCTGCCTGTGAATAATTCAAAATATTTTTTTACCTTGTTTTAAGATTTGTCGTATAAGCATGCATTACTCTGCTGAAAAATAAGGAAAACTATTTTTTGGCTCTTAAGTGATACAAAAAGTGACTCACATTGGGAGAATTATCTGCCCATTCCTGTGCCGCATTTATCAAATTCCATGTGGCTAATAAAATCCAAATTACACTAACGTCAGATTTTTTTTGTGGGGGTTTAAGCAGATATCTTATAATGAGATGTTCCTTAATCCAGACATGAGCTTGAAATAGTGTGCAGAGTAATGCATACATTAACACACTTTTACACACCAGATGACAATGTGCTGATGGACAACGTAAAGTCCTTTGATTCCGGTGTTTTAGTGTAATGACAGAATTAGGATTGGTATCTGGGTTTTTGCAAATGTCCATAATCAGTGCACCTAATTACTATATGCTGGCATGTTCACAGGAATAATTGCCAACTCAGCTCATGATGAAGTAAATTAAGGGGATGTTATGAGAAAATTCAGGTCGAGAGTGTAAGAGCTGGTTAAAGTAATGGGCACAATCACGCAGAGAACCAAAAGAATGGATGGCCGTGGAGAGAGCGAATTTTCTTAATAACAGGAATTTAGAGGTCCTTAAAAACAGAGATTCAACAAAAAATAAAACAGTACACCAGGCCAATTTAAAAAGGATCAGCCAAAAAAAAAAAAAAAAAAAAGCTTTATCTGCCACAAAAACTCATAAACTCTTTAAAATGTCATGAATTAGACATCTTTGCTTCAGATACACAGGATATTCACTCACGTTCTTTGTCTAATGACAACAATTATTCAAAGCATGTAATTTCAGCTCAAATAAGTGGAGCATCAGGAGACCACCAAAACCTCTGAAATGTCACAATAATACTGGCATTTCAGCAAGTTTTATCTCTTATCTACTCAAAGTCAGAGGCAGCCATTGTCCGCACGGTGTGGCCGCGGTTACTGCCAGTGGCAGAGTCATTTGAATATGCAGGCAGCCCTGCTTACAGTGTTGAGCGCTGACATTCTGATAGCAATCTCTCAGCCTTCTTGCTGTGCCCCTAAACCACCGGAAAGGCTAAAAAAGCTGAAATGAAATTAAGACTGACTAACTGTATGTTAATGCTGTTTGAAAGATCAGAGGTTCTTTGTGAGTGCTCATTTTTATTAAACATTTCACACTGTGTTACTATTCAAGTGATAACAAAGCTAATGTGGCCTGAAATTCTTATTGAACTTTGAAATACGTAGGCTGTGTCCAAATTGCATACTACATACTACTCGTATACTGATCTTGATGTAAAAGTAGTTAATAGTATGCAGTACATGAAAACTAAAAATTTTGCAGTACACGACAGTTACCCAGATGATGTACTACTCTGGCGAAAATTTGCAGTATACAACCGGAGCTCACTTCGTCGGGTACTGCATCCCATGAAGCAGTGCGGTGATTTCCAACTGTCAAAAAATTTAAAAAAACATGGTGGACAGCGACAGAAGCGGCTTCAACTTCAACTCCAGCTGCAGTTCTGAATATAAATGTATCAGTTGCATATTTTGGTGTGATAAGTCTTCATACGCTTTCTTATAGGGCTACTTTTGATAGATATTTGTTGTGGTCGTGTGTTGTTCGTTTTTAACAGAACAAATAGCCCAACTGATGGCAAACGTGTAGTACTACATGAAAGTTCTCATAATTGAGTACCATACTGTATACAAGGGTGGGGAGTAGTGTGCAGTACACAGTGTATGCTGGGCCAGTATGCAGTACACTAGTATGCCATTTCAGACACAGCCGTGGTGATTTCCAACTGCCAAAAATAAAAAAAACCATGGCGGACGGCGACAGAAGCAGCTCCAGCTGCAGTGCTTCATATAAATGTATCAGTTGCATATTTTGGTGTAATAAGTCTTCACATGCTTTCTTATAGTGGTACTTTTGATAGATGTTTGTTGTAGTCGTGTGTTGTTCGTTTTTAACGGAACATATAGCCCAACCAATAGCAAACATGTAGTACACTACACGAAAGTTCTCATACTTGCCTACCATACTGTATACTAGGGTGGGGAGTAGTGTGCAGTACACAGTGTATACTGGGCCTATGCAGAATGCAGTACAATAGTATGCCATTTTGACCACAGCCATGGTCAGACTTACATTTAGGGCAGCCACGATTAGTGAACATAATCGATGACGTCAACATCAATATTTTAAACCGATGCATCGTTTTTCTATTTTTATGAATTTACCTTTTTCATTTCTAAAATGCTTCAATTCATTATAACAAATGTTTTTCTTCAGTATCACTACATAATTGCCAATTGCCAGTTCCGTGTAAAAGTTTCCAAAGACCCAAGGCTTCGAAAATATGGGAGTACTTCAAATTATCACGAAACAAAAAGGTTTGTACACTGTGAGTTTTGATGGCATCCCACAGCAGCACTAGTCCTGTGCATGAGCAACTGAAGAGAAAATTTGGGTGGTATTCTGGATGATGGACCGCCAGAAAAGACAAAACCACTGTAAGTGTTGCCTGTTTATGTTTATTAAATTACCCTACCATTAAATGAAATGGTAAATTTGATTTTCTGGAAGAAAATGAATCGTTTAGATTAATCGGCTAGTCGGTAAAATAGCTGATAGATGAATCGATGGAAAAATAGTCGTTAGTGGCAGCCCTACTTACATTCCAACATACTATATAGTAGCGTTATCCTGCACAAGGGTAACAATGACCTATAATCATTGAATCATTGCTTTTGTTTCTGAGTCTGTCTTTTCCCAACAGAGTAAATAATGATGTGATGAACACAGTGATGCAGGGGAAAATGGAGATTGAAATGCCAATCTCAGGACCCCAGACTCCAACAGACAGCAACCCTCATCAAAGAAACAGCAAGAGACCATCATCTGACCACAGCTGACACTCAGAAATGAATTCACAGTTTGAAATGGTGGCTGCACAGGTTTGACTAAATGTGTTTAATGGTGTGGCTAGAGCCCTGAGCTGTCTTTAGATTAGCTCAAATGCTCCGATTCTTTTTGTTATCAAAGCTTTGCTGTGTTCATGGAGCAGGTCTTTCATCCCTAACATGCACCTGGGAAAGCGTAGTGTTTCCACTCACGGTGGTTCAATCTCCCTCTGAGTTCCAGATTCTGATTACACACAGGCAATCAACCATGACTCATTATCTCCTACTGAATGTATGCCCTCTTACGTGAGCATGATGCAACACGGTGTTTCCAAAACTGTGCTTGATCATGTGGGCACATTTCTTCAGGAAGGAATATACTTTAATTAACACAACCGGTCCAGTCTTCATGACTCCACAAGGATACACTTGCAATTTTTGAGTCATTAAAATGACCACAATATTTATTCACTAAACTACTTGTCAGTACAGCATAGTGAACTAGTTTAAACAAAAGTGTAATGAAGTGTTCGTCTACTTCCCAGAATCCAACTCCTCATCAACACCATGGGAGTTAGAAACAGGTAATGGATTGCCAGTACAGGTCCTATGAAAAGAAAAGCTGGTCCTTTTGCTCCCTGGAACCTGGAAATGTACATGAGAATTGGACACCATGGCAAACACAAGTTCTTACCGTCTGATTCCAAACCGTCTGGTTTCCATTGTTGTATGACCACAGCTGAACTGTTCAAGACAGAAAAACAAGTACACAAAAAGGTCAAAAACAGAAACACAAATCAAAATATGTAAATTGTTCCTGAGCTACTCAAATAGAGAACCCTGCAGACGCCAACAACCCTCACAAATTCTTCAGAACTATTAAATAGGCCCCCATTCCACATAAGTAAAAAATGGAACAGAAACACTCACAGATAATTATAAAATAAACTCCTATAGGCTAGAGCACAGTCTTTTCCACTACAATGGTTCCATCTTCTCTCAGCATCCACTGATTAAAGACTTGACTGACAAACCAGCTATGACTGAGGTGGCCAAAGCTATCAAACTATAGGCTAGACCAGATACCACCTGAAATCTACAAAAACAGTTGGACACCTACTCACACACTTAGATCTTCAAGAATGTCAGCAAGTGAAGCCATGGAAATTAAACAGAGGTTTCCCTCCTTGCCTCTGCTGGCTAAGTATTTGTAGGAATCATTCTGAACCAACTCATATCCCCTGCTGAAAAGTTCCAACTTGAGTCTGGCTTTCAACCAAACATGGTCTCCTCAGCCTGTCAAATGTAAGAGATGTGCCAAGAGCAGAGATTACTGTTCTATTAGGCTAACTCTGTTGATCCTCCTGGCAGGATGGCTATATCTAAGACCTGAATACCAAGACTGATAGACATCACATAAAAGACAAGTAGGAACATATTTAGCATAAATTAATTTAGAACCAAACCACAGTCCAAAACACAACTACCTTTTATTCCAACTTGCCTACAATGCTCAAGTGTTTGCCTTCTCAGAGGATAATGACCTAGAAAACTGCTCCACAAAACAAAGACTCACTTTAGCAAGGCCTGCGAACACACCTACCAATCCCTATAAGACAATGACATCCAACACAAGATTGCCAGAGCCAGTGCAGCCTTTAGAGAAAAGGACTTTGATTTTCATGGCCTTACCATAAAGGCCAGTGTACCTGTCTGCAATGTTGTAGTTATTCCCACCCTTCTGTATGGTGCTGTAACGCGGACTACATACAGTCATCACATCCTTTCAAATCCCTTGAGAGGTTCCACTAGCATTTCCTCAAGCAAAAACTCAGCATCTGCTGTGAGGAGAAAAATACAAACAATTATTTCCTATAACAGATGAATTTTTCAATATGGAAGTCACAATCATGAAATTTCAACTCACACAAGCAGGACACCTTGAAAGAATGGATGACCCCAGGCTCCTTAATCTATTCTTTTACCATTAGCCCAAGGATGGCTCCTATGCCTCCGGTGGTCAGAGGCACTATCATTATACCCTTCAGTTATTGTCACACAGCATGTAATAACTGGGAAGCGTTAGCCCTCAGCAGGCCTTCAAGGAGGACCATATTTAAATATGGAACCTATGAAAGACAGCCGTACACCTATAGAAGAGCCTTGATCTCAGAAAAAGCTAGTTCTAATACCAAGATGGATCATCCCTGGCCCAAAGTGACAAACTCTGCAGGTTACAGCATGGCCCTTATAGCCAGACTCACCATAACGACCCCAGAAACATAACTCCTGGATAGAACACTTTCTTGATCACAAGGGATCCCGGGGGTTGGCAGGCAGAGTGTGGTCAGCAAAGCGTGGTGTTAGTCAACAACCACATATTGAGGAAAAAAATGAAAATGAAAATTGTTCATCTTAGCAATCTGCCTCTCCTATGATATTGTGGTGTTTGACTCAATATTATTTAGGTGTACTTCATTGTACTGTTTGCGCAACTGTACCCCTGTCAATAAGTGAATATGACCACACTGATTTGTATGTTGACACAATATGCTGCTAAAGTGATGCAGTCACCTCCTAGTAAGTAGTTAGACACATGCTTTCTGCTGCTTAAAAGCATGGATTCGTGGTTCAGATGGATTAAAACATGGCTGAATAAATAAGACACTGTTGAAGCCAAATATTTGTGCCAATTTGACTCGATCATAAATTGATGGTTTTCTGAAGGTAGCACATGCTTGACAGAAAATATATGCCTGTAAAATGTACACTTTTCTACTGAAAAAAAAATCAACATGTCCTAAGCATTCATGTCAAGTATATTGATCGGATTTGACACGATGTTGAAAGTCTAATTTTTCACCTGAAAAGCACTGAGCTAATTTTTCCAGTCAGGTTAGGAAAACAGTTGCTAAGATAGTGCTAAGATAGTAAGCAATGTTTCTTCAAGCAGTAAATTGTTTGTTCTGTGTGTCATTTGACTTTTGTCTGATGATGACAGCTGCCCTGTACGTGTCTGTGATGGTAGCAGCTACCGGACGAGTAACTCATAGATTGGTGCTTTGAGGTTACAGGTAAACACTGACAGATGTGGAGAGAATTACAAATGTGAGCCTGTTAAGCGGGGCTTGGGCTATAAATACTTTTTCAATCTTACCTCACAGTCACTGTGTCAATTTCATTCTGTTGTTTGTGTTGGTTGATCATGAAACCTCATCCACTGTGTATAATTCAGGAAATTTGACTGAGCATATTATGATATGGATGAGAGGGATATTAATTACCCTATTGTTTATTCAACACTATTAGTAAATAGTGATATCTTAGTATTTATTAGATGTAGTACCTTGGAAAGAAAGGGAATGACCATTCTGGTTGCCAAACACGTGTGCTACGCTACAGCTTGTCAAAGTAATTAGGCCTCTCAAGATGTTTTGGAAGTATGCTACATATTTTGGGGATATTTGACTAGACTGGCTTGTTGCTTATTAATGCTTAAATTAAATGGCTCTGCTGTCTCGAACCGTTAGCATCAAAATATATCATCACCAGATTAATTGAGGGATTCCTTATTGTACGAAATAACGATGCAAATTAGCTGTACTTTTCCCTGAGCGTTTCTTGCTGCATCTCCTCATGATGCTCAAGGTATGGGCACCTGCTGAGACATAATGCCAGTTCTCTGTCTAGAACTAAACACAGTTTTGAACTAAACTGTATTCTGAAGGACATTCTCTGTTTAAGATGGTGTTTAAATGAGGGCTAATTTTAATCCTTGTCCAGGAAGCATTAATGGCTAGACTGATGGTATTGAGTGGGACAAGAGTCATTCCATATGAATTATCATTGATTGAACATTATATGTATTTAAGCTCTTCATTTTATTGCATAGATAGGAGGATAGACAGCTTCATAGCTAGCCAGTTAACAAGCAAATGGCAGACAGACAGACAGACAGGCAGACAGACAGATGACTCTTCACTAGAGTTTTTAAGGATTAACTTTTATTCTTGTCGTTTTGCTACCTTAAGTGGCTGCATTTCCTTTGTGGCCATTTTTGCACTCAAATGAAAAGTGATGAGAAGAAAAACATCCAACAGAAGCATACAAAGGCCCAGGGGAAATAATGCGATAAAAGTTGGAAAGACAGCTGACTGGACTGTATTTTGTGAGGACGATTTCACTCTGACAGGTTGTACGACCTGCAAAATGTCTGTTCATCAAACAGGCAACCATGTCTTACTCATTTTTCATTATGTTATGGTGTAACATAGCAAGAGTTTTGGTAACTGATGTCAAAAATTCATCGCCATCAAGTTCATTTTCATAATTTATATGTCCCATTGACATACAGATAGGTTCTGGCGTTCTTAAACTAACTAAGTGAAAAACCTTTCGTTGACACATTTTTCAATACTAATCAAGTACATAATCATAAAGTTTTAGTTACTCACTGTCTCAACCTGTCTAATATTCCAAACAAAGACACGAAGAGACTTCAGAGCACGGAAGCTTTTTGAGTCGATTATGAGTCGATTCATTTAATCATGTAAATAACCAAGAAAGAATGCTGAAAGAATACTGCTGTTTCTGTGTTACACAAATTACATCATTATGGGTATGCATTTAAAATGCTGTGTTATCTCTGTGCGTACAGTTTATTCTGTTTAATCCAGACAGCAGGTATTTTCTCTGTGCTTTTGTATTTAAATAGGAAACGTAAGAGAGATGGAAGACGTTAGCACATTTAACTGACACGTTACATGAATCATACGCAGACTCTCTGCTAGCACATTAGCAGCTGTAGAAATGTTGAAATGGCAGAGGTGACGGCCAGGACAGGTTGAGCTATTCGCTCTCCCTCTCGACTGCTTCATTTACCATTCTGCCTGATAAAGGCTGATGAGACATGTGAGGTGTGACATTCAGTTTAACAGGTCATACTCCACAACTTCCACATCAACCTGCCCCTCGTCTGATGCGCTGTACTACTTAAATTGACCTGTGTGGCAAGACTGGTCAAATGTCATGTGACTCACTGGCCCCTGAGATGCCTGAGCTGAAATGTATGAGGAGGGGGTGACTTAGGATTTTAGGCTCTAAGTTAGAGGTGTTACTGTAGATAATGGACTGCATTTGCACCCTCTGCTCTTTACTGGATCTGCTCTCTCTTTCTTTCCCATAGGAACTAGTAGGGAAGTGACACCACAATGTTGAGGGACAGTCCATTTATTTCCAAAGATAAAATGCTCACATCTCTTTCCCTTCTTTTTTGTAGTATTTCTCCAAAAACTTGACCAAGCTGAGTGTGACTAATCCCATTACATAATAACACAAAAAACATGAGCCCTCCTAGAGGCTTGTTGTGCTATCGTTTGACAAATGTGTTTTTCTGCTTTGTGAGTTTTGAAATGACAAATTGGGTCTTTTCATAAAATGACTATAAAAATATTGAAAACAATCTTTTTGTATAAACATATAGCAGGATTTGAAAGAAGAATAAACTTTATTGGTTAGTTAAATGCTACATCATATAATAAAGATTATATTATTTACTTTAAAGCAATGACCGATATAGTCACATAGAACTTTAACAGGGAGTCCATTGTCTGTTGACATTTCCAGCAGTCATACTGTTGTGTCTACTACCTTAACCATATTTGGCTTTGTCCTGTTTTACTCAGAGATGTTCATTTAATTAAGCTGTCTCAAGGCAAAATGAAGATGCTATCCGTGGTACCAGTGTCAGCCCTGTCAAACTGTGTCTTCGGCTGTCAGCCAAAAGTAAAGCTATGTATGCTTTTACATTTGTAGAAAATCTGGATCTCAAAATTTTACTTACGCTTTGCAGTAAAAACTGTATTATTTCACTTATTCAAAGCAAAATGTTATGTTAACATTGGCACTGTGCACCTCAGCATTTAAATTCATTCATTCAACCACTCATAAAATTGTGTGGCCTTTTTATTCACAGTCTATTTATTCATTCTTAATGGCAAAGCAGAATATACAAGAGCACATTTTGATTAATAAATAAGAACACCAAGCGTCTGTAGATACCTACCAGTCTCTTTTAAAACCTGCTCTAAGTAGAAACACCTACAGCTAAAATACCTCCGGATTTGAGTTCCTGGAAAGACTTAAGAGGGTAAGGGAAGTCGTCAAAAATGTCATCTGTGGTCACGCGCTCGGTTTGCATCGAAAAGGTTGGCTCAGCCTTGTTTCTGACCGCACCATACACCACACAGCCCACGCGCCATGGCATGATATAAAAATGGCATCTGACGCCTCTTAGGATGACAGTTGCGAAGGTAAAGGCGTGCCGACTTCGAGAAGTTTTGATCAGAGGAACTTTAAATCGCTGGTTCTTTTTATTTAGAGATGTCCAGTTTTACTTTGCACAGCTTTTGCCAGTTTGGATTCCTTACTTACCTTATGCTTTCTTCCTACATTTCAGTAACATCCTCAGTGAGCCTCGATTTAACTGAACTGAGAAATAAAGTAGCAAAAATCAAAGTGAGTCCGAGAGGAAACCTATGGGCGACAGGTAAGATGGCAATGATTTTACGCATCACGCATAATATGGTCAGATTCATGTGTATAACCATCACTTTTTATATAGATTGTTCACCTGAATGTACTTGGATAATTGTATTGTGAGAGCATCTTGCCTGTATGTCCTCTGTTTTAAATTAATTTTTTATGTTAATTGATTGGTCGGCTGGATTAATTTAATTTCATGAAACATTACTTTAAATGGACCTGATACAGATGGATCTCATACGTTGAGTATTAATCACAGCGTGGCCATCACAAAATAAACTTTCCTCGTGACTTTCAAATAATAACATTTGGGTTTTGTTCTTTCAGGTCATTTCATGGGTAAGAAGAGCGTTGATGATGAGCTGTTACCGTCCGATAATGATGCTGCGATGAGTGCAATGGAGGTTGCTCTGAGTCCTCAACAGACGGAACCGAACAACCTTTATCAGGAGGTACTGAAGATCGCACTACAAGCACAGCTCGATTCCCCGGAGAGCCGCTTTAAAAACCCGGTGAGTCACCGTTTACAAGGGATACGTTGCACGAGTGAACTACGATTTATTTTAAATATATTATCTTAACTGTAATGTTAGACGTTAGTGGTTGTTGAATGGCAGGAAAGCATCTCTGTCTGTTCTCTGTTTATAAAATGTATTGTCTTGACGTCGTTCTCTAAGTGCTGTACATTTTTTCTGAAATCTAAAACTAATCTGCGTGGCTTTGAGATTGTAAAACATTAAAATGAAAGTTTATAACATACATTATCAAGTACCTTAAATGATTACTCACATCAGAAGACATAACTGAAATTCCTGTCTTGGACATGATTGTTTATCATAACCATTCTTTGTAGCTTAATGGAAGAATTTAAATGGAATTTGCATGGTATTAACAGATTTGAGTTTGCTAAAGACTCTCATTTGCAGTTACTTTCTGTTTAATAACTAATTGTTGATGTTCTAGGAGACAGCGTTGTTGATGAAGATATTAGGAAACTACGTCCAGAGCAACAGGAAATGGTGAAGTTGATACTTGTGTCTCCCATAGACATGAAATCATCTTCTCAGACCCCAAAGGATTCTCTTCACCCATGCCATAAATATTTTGTCTATTTTGCTTTCACATGATATGTCTTGTCAAATAAAATGCAAGTTATAATTGTATATTTATTTTTCATTACATGGTTTGTATTGAATAATTTGTATTAAATGAAGATAAATATTTGCAAAGACAGTTCTTCGTGTGCGTACAACAAGAAATTAGTAAAGTGTGTCTCACAAAGGGGACATCATGACACATCATTGCAACAGTTTTTGTTTTTTTTTGTTTGTTTTTTGAGATTTATAGTGGGCAGGAGGTGATGTATCAGGCGTCCTGATATGAATATTGAGAAGGCAGATTATAAACCCCCAGTTCTGCAGTCATAGATTAAAGAGGGTTGATGATTAAGTGTAAAAACATTCACTGTGGCTTGAGGGTTCCTGATTCTTTACTGTTTTGGCTCTTGTGACAGAAGGCTGCAGTTACTATAGTTTTATATGAGGCATTTCTCATGGTGCATTTCACTGTTAACTTCACATGAGATCTATAGAAACTATGCTCTGATACTCTGGTGATTAAATATCCACCAAAGCAGTCAGAGAGAACCTCATCTAGAATGAGAGGCCAACTAATTATGTTTCATTGTGGTCCATGTCCCTTTTGGCATGAAGAGCAACAAGGCTGGAAAAAGGACAAAAATAGAGTTTTCCTACACTATATTTTCAGCTCCATCAAAACTAATTTAAATGTGTGGGCATAGATCTGTGTGTGGCCGGAATGTTTAATGAAAGCTAAATGAAGCCTTTTCCCAACTAACACATTTTCCGCATAACAGAACATATTACTGAGAAGTATACAGATTGCTGGCACAGTTTCCCATGGGGGAGGATAAATATACTTGTGAATAGCACAGAAGTCTCAAAATAATTAGTTGCAGAGAACATATGTGGGTGAAATATGTGAAAATTTTAAACAAACACACACGTGCATATGCACAAACATATGGACGTACATACCATCTCACTGCAATTGCATACTTTCTATTTTCCTGAAATTGTCACATTCCCTGGAACATGTGATTCATCAAAGGCATCAGTAACAGTTGCATTCAGTTAATACATCAACTAAGTAACTGCCTCTAACACACTTTTTGGAGTTTGAATAAAAGGCTTTACAACAGCAATACAATACAACAAAGAATCTATCAATAAAGAATCCATCTCTCTCTCTCTCTCTCTCTCTCTGTGTGTGTGTGTGTGTGTCTTATGCAGTGACAGCAAAGAAATGGTTTCCAATCTATCTATGGGACTGATAAAGTGGATAATTAACCAAGCCCTTTGGCTGATCCGGCGCTATTCAGAGCATCTGCTCCCTGACAGCTTTCCACCGCTCTAATCTGCAGGCAATCTTTTTATGGCAATACCTGATTTACTCTGATTTCATCAGACATGCCACCAGGTAAAATTACTTTGCATATGTATTGTAAATCCATCCTAAATGAACATATGTTCTGCGGAAGTTCCATGTATTTTTCGGTTGAATCTGCAAAACATGCCAAACGTTTTCAACTATGATCCTGCACTGCAGTGTTTATATAGTGTTTATGTGGAACCTTCAACCATACACTGATATATTTAGTTTTAAAAATATATAGTGCCACCTGTGGATCATCGTAGCACAACACAACTTTCAGTCTTCCATGAAATTGTGGTTAATTCATTCTCATCATGACAAAACCACTTATTTAAATCAAGAAGAAAAAAGGCAGGATCGATTAATTTATTATCCTTGAGCAGTCCAAAGTTGTATAGTTCAAGTTTAAGTTCAAATTGTATAACCAACTTCATTTGCAAAGAAAAAAGTCAAGCAAAGACTACATAAGGCAACAAAACAAAGAAGGTTGTGCCATCCTCACAGACAAAAACATAATCTAAAGTTGGTTTTTACTGATGCTGTGATTTTTACATCATGTGAGTCATTACATTATATACTTAACCTATATGTTTAACATTAAAGTACACAGCAATAATTTCATTTCAATCCATATGCAAAATGGAAGAGCCCCTTCAACTCAGCAAATAATCAACTGAAAGTGCTGTATAAGTGTAAAAATTTAAGACACACTGATTTTTTGTTATGTTGTTTACTAGGTCAGCTATGGCCAACTGTAGTCAAAAGGGGACACACCTTGACTGATGTCCATGAATCAATTCAACATGCAAGGAAAAACAAATGAACAATTTTCAAATATTAGTCTGCGGTAGAGGGGGTAATTTAATCAAGAATAGTTTATAGAGATCAGAGAAAGTCAAATTATTAGGGTGAAATTGTGGAACATAAACCTTCACCCTTCCCTTCACCCAGTAATGTCTGTGAGACGATGGGAACTGTATGTTATTTTTTGGTCTGGTTTTTCCCCCGGCCACTGTTTTGGGACTGTGACATAAACAAACTCTTCTGGCCCATTCACCACTGGTCATTCTTTGGGATTTCGACAACAGGGGTTCTGAAGTCTCTTTGTTTTTAAAGAACGTGCTTTAACATTTCTGTCTTTGAAATTCGTTGTCTATTTTAAGTAAAATCTTGAGAATGAGATTTTGGGTCTTATCTTGAGGTCATTTTTATTACGCCATTCCCACCACTCAAAGAACCTGAATTATCCTCTCAAGGTAGTTCATTATAGTCCCAAATCTCAGCTGGGTGGCATAGTCGAACTACATTGTTAACTATACATCTGTCGCTTCATATTTCAGTACATAAAAGAGTGGATATGTATAAAACAGTAAAAGAAAGCTATGAGCCTGAGCGCTTTGTGTCCATAGCATAGTGAGTCATTTTTAGCCTGAAGGGAGTGTTCTCTTTCAGGATGACAATGCCCCCATCCAAGCTGTCATTGAATGTTTGATCAGAATGAAAAACCACATACCACAGCCATCTCGGTCACCAGGCTTGGACCCAGGGGAACGTTAATAACAGATTCTGAAGTAATGCCTTACACCATTTTCCATTACTGTCAGCAAAACATCAGATGATGCAGTTTTGCAGTAGAATGGTATTGCATACTTGCAGTAGAGTTCTAGACAACACTGAGACACACTAACAGTGCCCTGTCAGTTTTGTGGTGACCAAATACCCAATTAAGACATTTTATATCAATGTTTCCTTTATTATAGCAGTATTATAGCAGTATCCTAACAATGAAAAGGCATTAGATTGACAACATTTTGAACAGTTTTGCCGTCATACTGCAACAGTGTGAAATGGCTGCGCATACATGGCTGAATACATTTGACAGGATATGTAATGACATTAAGTTAAACACAAATCTTTAAAAGTTACTTGTTACTCAGTGAGCACTTCTGCTCATCTGGGAGTTTTCTATAAATGTAGTTAAATAAAAATAAACAAGATCGTCACTGTCAGTCTACTGTGTCATCATACTTAACTGTTAAACAGATTTGATTTGATCTTTGATCAAACTGGGCCTCACTGCAAGTATGCACCATGTACTCTGCAACAAAGGTGCTGGTCAGGTTGCTTCAGGGACACTGAAATATGTCAACTGCTGCTGCATTCCAATAAGAATGTTAAGCATATATGTATAGCTCATATCTGTTGTCCAGTTATAAATCCCTAAATATTTGGAATCCCAAAAATAGTACACTAGGAGCAGTTGTCTAAATTGCACTGTGGTGATAAAGCAATGTTAATGTCTATCTCATCATGATGACCTCTGTCTCAAATACACATTTAAACTAAATATTTGCGTTACTTAGTCTTTGTAAAATGTTTGTGTGTAGGTGAATCTTAATCCAGTGGGCTGTAGCACTACTAGCTGAGAAAACTGTTTTGGAGCCTTAAACAACCAAACTAAAATATCCACATTTAACAGTAAAGGTAATTGGAACATGCAATTGAACTGAACACACACACACACACACACACACCCACACACATACACACATGTACACACACATGCACACATGCACACACACATGCACATACACACACACACACACACACACACAAATATTGGGGAAGGTAGGGGATGAAATTTTAATATAAAAATGTCAGTCCCCAAATATTTATGTAGCAATATATGAATATGACATACAGGGGTAGACTATTATTCTTTTTGATACTGAACCATATTTCTATTAGCCCTAATGAAATGTTACTACAAGACTATATTTTCTTTCTTTCTTTCTTTCTCTCTTTCTTTTTAATTTTAATTTTCCTTTTTAATGGGGCGCTAGATATAATTCTCTATCGTGTTTACCACTTCAGTTTATTACAACTGGCATGAATTTGTTTTTACTGCCCTGAAGACTGTCAACATACATAATGTCCTCAGATTCCTATATGAAGGTGTCACTTATTTTTTTATGACAGTGTGATGCAACCCCCATCAAGTGCACACTAATACACAAAAATACACACATACATATAGACACTGGTATAATCATACTTCTACAAACACAGTCTGTTGACAGATATCGTGTGCTTTGTAAATATACTGATATATGTGTAAGTATATGCACATATGTACATACATATACACATATGTTGTGTGCTGTGTTTGCAGACAGTGTACTGGGCAATGGTCTGTTGGTATACTTCTTTTCAAGCACTGTACTAACGAAAGCAGAAAGACTAAACTGAACAGGCAATGCTTTCATTTAATACATGAAGTGGTCTGGGTGGAGGGATGGATGGGGATGGGACTGGAGTTTGAGTTTCACCAACAAGTAATATCAGTGTGGACAGTGTCAAGGGGTATTAGAATGTAAACTATTTTCAGTGGATTGACGTCCAGACGGATGGCCCTAAAAGGCCCTGACTAATATTAGTTAATTAAGAGGGACAGACCTAAAAATCCGTTATTTTAAAAAGGGGGGCAAAATGCTTTTTGATCTTGAGTATTTCCATGATAAAACTCCATGAGTGGAGATTTAGAACGATTCTTCTCTTGCGCCGTTATGACATCATTTCAGTATATACCTTATGACGGCGCGTTCGTTTTTCCACGAACCTAGAAACGTACAGTGAAAACAAGTCATCTGATTTTCAACAAAACGAGAGGACAAAAAAGATCGTAAACGACGTGAACAACCGTTAAATATTTTTTGGTGAGTTTTCAAATTCAGTTGAAATACGGAGAAATAGCTTACAGCTTAACCTGAATGAAACCGTGCGGCAAAATATGAGTGTTCTGACTCGTATGAACTAAAATCAAACTAGCGTTATCAACTGGTAATACTGATAAACATTTATGGATATGTGGCATACTTGTTAATTAAACTGAGACATAAATTACATGGAAACATTAGATTGACAAGTCACTGTGTTAATTATAGGACTTTTTCTCCACTGACGAATTTTTATATTTCATCGCGTTTGAGAGCGTACGACTCCCTGAGCTTTTTACGTCTAAGTTCTTAGAAGCAGAAAATATTCAAAATGAGTTTCTTAAAAATAATTGTTCATAACTTAATTTTCTTTTCTCTTTTTCGATTTTTTATTTCTCTCCAACAGATCAGACCTACAAGAAAGGATGAGTCAGAAAGGAATGACACAGAGAAGAAGAGGGAAAGAATGGCCCACTGAAAATTTAAGAGAGCATATTAGAGAGAACAGAAATTTGGAGAGAAAAATGAAGAGAGAGCAGTCTGTGCAAGGAAGACAGGAAATAGGTGACAGCATAGAGACTGCTAAACAGCCTCTAAAAATGCCATCAGAAGTGAGGCAAGAATATAAAGGAATGTTAGATGAGAATGTGAAGGAACAGCTGCTGAGACAGGTAGAGGACCTGGATAGAAAGGTAGATGAGCTGATTGAAGAATGTAGGATGGAGGAGTTTAAGAGAGAGGAAATGAGCTGTATGCTCTATGAGAAGGAGGTGGAGAGGCAGAAGGGACAAAAAGAGATACTGGCTCTTCTAAAAAAGACTGAAACACTGCAAGCCTCCTTTGAGCTAGAGCAGAAGCAGTGGAGGGAGGAAAGGAAACAACTGCAGCATCTAGCATGGATGGCACAGAGGGAGAAAGAGGAGATCAAGAACGAAAGAGAGCGCGAAAAAACTTCTCTCGTCCAAAAGATAAAGGAACTGGAAGCATCTATCGCACTGTTGCAGGAAAAAGAGCAAATGGTTCTGGAGGTCCAGAAAGAGTACCTAGCAGGGTGGGAGAAGGAAAGGCAGCAGGTGCAGTGCGCTGCGTGGATGGCAGAACAGCAGCAGAAAGAGAGAGAGCTTACAGAGGAAAAGATGAGAAAAGAAATGGAGGCCTCGATGAGGGAGTTGGATAAAATAAAGAAAGAAAATGAAGAGCTAAAAAGAAAGGAGAAGGAGAGGGAAAAAGAAGAGAGAGAGAAACTTGCTCTGCTTACGAAAATTGAGGAGCTAGAGCGTCTCATCGCAGTAGAACAGGAACATTGGCAGCAGGAGAGAGAACGTGCTGCTCTTGAGCTGCAGACAGAGAGGGAGAGATCAGCTGAGTGGGAGGCAGAGAAGAAGCAGCTGGAACATGCTGCATGGATAGCTAATATGAAGAGGACAGAACAGTTAGAGAAGGAGAAAGATGAGGCAGAGAAGAAGCAGCTGGAACATGCTGCATGGATAGTTAATATGAAGAGGACAGAACAGTTAGAGAAGGAGAAAGCTGAGAAGAGGACAAGGAAAGAGAATGAAGCCATTATAAAATACTCAGATTATTTTGAGGAAGAGTGGCAAGGAGGTTGGGAGGGGGCTGAGTGTGAAGAGAATAAGATGAAAAACATAAGATCACTAGAGATAAAGGAGGGAACTTGGAGTAACTCTGAGAAACCACGGAGATTCAGACGGCAAAATCTTAAATGTGTTAATTAAGTCAAGAGAGTACAGAGGATGTTGGGACGTTATCAAATAGTTTTTTTTTGTTTTGTTTTGTTTTGTTTTTTTACTGTTCTGAATAAATATTTTACAAGAAATAATATTGTATCACTCAGTTGTTTTTTGTGGGCAACTTCTCATCCACAGTCCATTTTGTTTTAAATCTAATGATTTAGGGATTCAGAGATAAAGAAATTATTTCATTTTACTACTCTCTTTGAAAGTGGAACAGTACATTACATATGAACCACACATTGGTACTCAAAAATGTTTTTCATGACTAATGTTGTTTTCCTGCACAACAGCTTTAAGAATTAGCATCCCACATCTACTGATAAATGAACACAACATTCTGTCAGAACAGATGGACCAAACTAACTTTGGGCTAAAATTTAGAACAAATGTCTATCCTGGTAATAATAAGAATACAAAGAAAAAGAGGAAGAGGTTTTCTTCACATAAAGTTTTTTCATATTTAACAAAATCTTAAATAATTATTTACACGATGCGAAATGCAAAATGCAAAAAAAAAAAAAAGAAAAAGAAGGAGAAGAAGAAGAAGAAGAAAAATGAAAATATGGCAAGGTGGTTCAAGACAGAAGTGAAAAGAAGGCCAGTTATTCCACTGGTTAAAGAGGGGCCATTGGTCAGTGGACTGAAAAAATTAAGATGACTGATGGTAGAAAGGACCTGAGGAGTTAAGGCCTTGAAAACTTTGGAGGAGTTCACTGGTGACTGAATTTAATAGCCAACAAGTAACAACAAAGAAGTATGGGGAGCTGTGGGAATAATTCCCAGATCCTTTAAAGACCCAGGTGCACTGTTCTTTACTAACTGCAAGCTCTGGGTGGCTGTTCAGGTTCTCAAACAAAGAGAGTGCTACAGAGGCCCACATGCAAGGTGATCATTTTTTCCAGATGTTGCTTGGAGAGATCTAATCTTGTTGAAACTGACTCAAGTGAAGGTGGTGTTAAACACACCTCTAAGTTTGACAGCCAGTGTTGCAACATGTGACAGCACATACATGATGACTTTGGAATCATATGCTCATCACAGTTTTAGTGGTTATGGAACTGCCTTTGGTTTGTTGTTGTGAACCAATGAATATAGTCAGTCTCTCTTAGAATAATTTCAAATGAAGCTTTTCACTCTGAATTTTTAGATGACTCAAGTCCACGTGATCTCTGCCCCTAATATGGCAGTGACCCCTGTGAAATCAATCAATGTCTTATCATAATATAATATGTCTAGCATCACTAACCAATGTAATACAAAAAAAGCAATATGGAATTAATGCACTTTACAACAGTGCTCAGTGCAGTGCTGTAAAGCATTTCAGCGTTTTTTAAAGTTCGGGATTAAATGTGTGTATTTGTTTGCTAGTGTTTGCATTAATTTTATGACTGATGGTGAGAGATATCAGTGACAAAGCAGTGACATAAAAAGCCATTTGCCGTCAACATGATTTATGACAACTTGTGTCAAGTATGGTATGTTTTCCTACTACTGTCCTGAATTGTGAGGAACATGTACGCTGAAAAGACTGTCTTTACCCGAGTGTGTGTGTGTGTGTGTGTGTGTGTGTGTGTGTGTGTGAATTCGATTTTGAATCTTTGAGTCCGGGTTTTGAATCTGGCACGTTAATCCTGATTCCACGACAGTTAGAGTACCTTTAAAGAAGCATAGAGGGGAAAGATTCACAAACCTTAAAGACCACATGCACATCATCCACACAGTAAGGGAAAAACCCTCTGAATCACACAAACTGCCGTTTTTCCCTACTTCGAGTTCACACCGTGTCTGATGCATCTGAAAAAAATCCATGCGTTTTTGAGGTCACTGGGACATGTGACTGGCTACATCCAATTGAATATATTGTTGACGGTTGCTATTTGGCACCATTCTCAAGGATAGCCATGGCAATGTTGTATTAAAATATGGTCACGTTAGAGTAAGTCTTTTCAATAATATTTGCCTAAGCGTAGATATTGAGCACTAACAGCAACGATGGGTCAGTGCGGGGTTACCTCATCAAAGACAGTTTTGGTCTTCCTGAATCTGATATTCTGGGTAAGTCAAGCAACCTAATGGGAGCTAACTGGTGCACAATCTTGTCACCCAGTGAGCTAGCTCGAAAGCTATCGAACATAACACCAGCTAGATTTAGCTTTTGATTAAGCAAATTATATTAATCGTGCAATGATGTACAGACAGCTGGGTGCATGGACAAAGGTTCCCTTTTCATACAGGATTTATGACCCCTTTTCTCCCTCTTTTTCTCTCGCACACACACACTCAGGCTGCGGCTGGTATACTGTGTTATATTGGAGCATACGTCTTCATCACCTACGATGATTATGACCATTTCTTTGAAGATGTTTACACCCTGATTCCCGCCGTAGTGATAATCGCCGTAGGAACGCTACTCTTCCTCATCGGCTTTATTGGCTGTTGTGCTACCATTAGAGAAAGTCGCTGTTGCCTGATTACTGTAAGTCATTTTATTTACATCGGAATTATCTACGCTTAATCTGATGTGGTTATCATGTCTTAAGAATGTGTTTGGTTATTTGTTTTGTGCAGTTCTCTGTGGTGCTGCTGCTGGTCTTTGTCACAGAGGTGGTTGTGGTCGTACTGGGGTACATTTACAGAGCGAAGGTGGGTCCCGTTAAAGAGGGAAAACGAGCAGTATCTAGGTCAGGCAAAGTGCACCCTTTAGTAGCGCTGTCTCTCAGTAGTACTGTCTCTAAAGCCAAGGTAACATGTTACTGTGATTTCTGAAGATGCTTTTCATCTTTTGCAGGTGGAGGCTGAAGTGAACCACTCTATACAAAAGGTTTATAATAAGTATAATGGTACAAACATGGACGCTCCGAGTCGTGCCATAGACTATGTCCAGAGGCAGGTGAGGACATAAGAGAAGAGTCAGCTACTTTTATCAGAGATGTTCTTTGATCTTTTGTCCTACTTCAGTGCTTTACAGTTTTTTGTTCTGTCAAGGATCTGCTCCTCATCAGGTTTAGAGAAATTGTGTATGAGCTCCCACACTTGTTCTCTCTTACAGTTGCACTGTTGTGGGATCCATAACTTCTCTGATTGGATGAACACTCCATGGTTTACTGAGTCCAGAAACAACAGTGTACCAGTGAGCTGCTGCAAATACACTATCAGTAACTGTACTGGGACCCTTGCACGCACTGGAGATCTGTATCCAGAGGTATAACACACATACTCACAAACACATGTGCACACACACACACTGTTGGGGGCGAGGTGAGAGAATGAGAGTGTCAGCACTCTATCACTGGATTAAAACATTGCCAACTGCTTATTTCTCTTTTGCAGGGATGTGAAGCCCTTGTAGTGAAGAAACTAAAGGACATTATGTTATATGTCATTCTGGCTGCATTAACGTTTGCAGCCATACAGGTAAAGACTCCCAGGAGAGCTTCATTCTGTATTCTTAATACATGAGCTGTTCCATCATTCTGTGGTTAGCATATAACTTGTATGATGGTCTGTGTATATCTTTTACCTGAAGAGCACAATACAGTATAAAATTATGTAAATACCAGTTGATTGAAACCTGTACTGCCTCCTGTAGTTGTGGCTCAATGCAACAGACTTGGGAAAATGCTTTTGGCCCCAATGGCCTTAACCAATGGCAAGTTAACCAAGATATCTAGTGAATTATGATTCCAAATGGATGAGGTGTGTGGAATGTTTCTTACAACCTATACGATAAATGACCTTTACTCTACCTGCTGTCATTCTTTTTTCTGCAGATGTTGGGACTGTTGTGTGCATCTGTGGTGCTGTGTCGTAGGGGTCATGACCCTGCCTATGAGCTGCTGGTCAGCACAGGCATAGATGCCTAAGGAACACCAAGCGGCATTGTGGGAAGGGCAGGTCCTCCCAGCTTTTCAGATGTATAAGCTAAAGCATAATTCAGTACTACTGATACTGACCTCCAGGGAATGGTGGTCCATCTTTTTAATATTTATTTAAAACATGTATTTAAACGTTTTACACTACTGATGTCTGTGGGTAGCCAAAATCCCCCCTATGCTCGTGTCTCATGTACCGTACATTTCATTTAGTATTGTTTCAATGAGCTGGAATTTATTTTCTCTTTATGTGGACAGCTGATTATGTAGGTGACATGTTAAGTAAGCAATTAACAGACTAAATCTCATCCAGTATAATCTGCTTGTATCCTCTACAGGTTCCCATGTTGTCTTAAAATCCAACATTGTCTTTTTTTACATTTTTGTGTGTAGTCTTTTCAGCTCTGTATTTCAGAATACTTGTAGTCCTGATGGTGATTATTTTGTCCTGATATATAAAGTAAGATGAAGAACCACTCTAAAAGCACTGCTTTTGACCACTCTTCTTCATCCCCACTACTACTCTATAGACATTCACAAAGCCCTGAAACTCTTTAAACCCTCTTATCCCTCCTGTGCCAAGTGTTATCTCACAGAAATAGTGTAAATGTACTGTGTTATGTCATTTCTATTATTTTTCATTTTTGGTATCCAAGGAGGATCTCATTTAATAGATATTTTGTGGTGTAATTGCAGGGTTTCAAAATTAACACAATGTTAAGTTCGTTGTGGTGTTTACAGGGTGAAATATCGTGTGATATAATGCAAGACAAAACACAATATCCACACTGTCAATTTTGAAGCGAGCCTGTACAGAGAGAACTATAGTGAAAGCAGAAGTGTTTCAAGCGGTTAAGTATGACAAATTTTTCAGATTTACATTAGGAAATTCTGGAAAGACCCATTGCATTCTTTTGGTTATTTCATGCTTGTTATTTATTTTTGTCTTCAAAATACATTCATATTGATTCATTGTAACTGAATCAAACGTTGTAAACTGCTCCCATACTCGTAAACCAGTCTTTAGGACTATTGTTCTCTTCAAACAGACATGACCAATGACCATTGCATGATATACCATCTAACAGTCTGTGGCCATTTTACTGACCAATCACTACGAGAAAATATTTACACGTGCTTAAGACTGAAGCACAAAAAAGAAACTTCATGCACAAGGCTTTGTAGTGTGTTCACTTTATATAATTTTCCTTAGCCAGGACTAGAACCAAAATGATGACTCATTTACATTATGTCAAGAACCTCGTCACTATATTTTCACAGGTCCACTGTGGTAACAGAAGAATAATTCTATGCTTGTAATTATTTTCAAAGTATTTCTAGAAGGAGGGTTTGGCAGTGTTCAAAATTCAAGAGCTTTTTTTGTGCTAATATTCTGTCCATTTTGCCTCTTGTGTTTTATGCATGCTGGTTTTTTGTTAATCATTTGGGGAAAAAATTGATAGAAAGAACAAAAATATTTTAAGCCACCTGCTCAGATGTTTAGTCCACCTTTGAATGGGATTAGAAAAGTAGACTGGCCTGAGTCCAGTTTTACTGTTTGTATTACATGGTCCATATCTGAGTGTAGGTCTTCACAGTAGTATGTGGCAAAACTGGACAATCAGTAACAGACATACATAGTTTCAGAGCAGGTCAGACAAAACTCCTCATGATTTGACCTTGTATCTGTTTGTGATAGGAAGTGTGCACATTAACAAAAACTGGAGATGAGGAGAAACATACAGAATAGCAGAAAATAATTCGTAAAAAAAAAACATACGTTCGAAGATTACTTTCCATAAGATGGTTAGAATGAATATAAATGTTCTGTTCTCTGTAAACTGTGAATGCAGAACATGTTTAAAATGTGGTGTCTTTTAGTGACCACTCTTGATGCACCAAGGTGTGAGTGTATGAGGATCATCTAATGATGGAGTGTAATAACATAGTGCTTTCCTTAAATCTAGATTTCCTTGCAGATAAGAGCAACTCATCTCAGTCCACTAAGTAGAGGTCAGATCCATTAGCCTAGTGGTGTAATTTATTTTGAATATGACACTGAAAGATTTTAGTGTGAGCTCTCCAATGGTCCATCCAATGCAGGCTTACTGATCCACAGAAGAAGCAGCATCTATTTATATGCATCTATTTATCTGGGGGGGGGGGGGGGGGGGGGTTGTTTGTTTGTTTTTTTGCTACAGTCCTCCAATAAAATCATTTCAGCTTGATATCAGCTAGTGTGCATTTTTTGCAGAGAGTACAAAAATTTCTTGCAAGAGCATTTTCCTGGCTGTCCACACTGTACTTCACACATCTAAAAATTATACTTTTTTTCTTGCATTGATTCAATAAACAATACTTATGTCTCAGAGGCCAAAGATGTTCTTTTTTCATTTTCATTTTCCAAAAAAATCTCGATTTGTCTTTGTTTCTTGGAACCTTCCGGCAGCATTCTGTCTCACTTTTTTAGACCGTGGTGATCTGTGCATACGTTTCTAAACTAATCTACGATTTTTAAGACATTTTCTTATCTTCACTGAGATTAACATGTATCCTATTACTAGCATTCATCATTAAATACTGTATATGCATAACACAAAATTGTACTACAAATACAAAGGGTCGGTCTAACACTCAAATACCAGCTATGTGCTTCATCTGAAGTAAAACATGTAATATCCGTGCTGCATGAATATTTAGGGTTTTTTTTCCCCCTGGATTATGTCAATAGAGCATGAAAGCTGGTTTTACTTTTATTACTGGTGGCGCACAGAGGAGCAGAAGAGTAAGTGATCAGGAGTACTGGGACAGCTTGTCTGTTTTTATTTTTCTCTTAAAAATCCTTACATCAAGTCACATTTTTCACACTAAGGCACACCTCACTGCATAATGGGTTACTAATAAATAGAGTGTCGTCGTATATATCTATAATATTACTATTTATTGTATTAACTAAAATTGTAAAATGATCCATTGAACTCAGGAACTATAAGATACCGTCTCAGGGCTTTGTCTCTGACTGTCACCCTCTTCAGAGTGATCAGTGTGGTCCAAATATGTTCAGGTTCTGTGGTAAATCTCTGGAGAACGACAGCGATTATGTGATCTTGTCACAAACTTCTTTGGTCACTCTTTGATAAGACTATGGGTAAGCAGGCTGGTCCATGGTCAGACTTTGGCCAGATAAGTCCCAGGGACAAGACCAACCATGTTTCCTTTGTGGGCTGTCCACCATCCATCCTCACCCTTATCAGTCACCACCAAAAACTCACCCTTAGTGATGGACAGCTCATCATTGTCCTATAGACAGGGAGGAAAAAACAACACTGAAGACCAGTGAACCTCGACTAGAACAAGCATTAATGTTAGACAGACTGGTGTAATTGGTCATACATCAGCAGTTACTATGTGACAGCTTTAGGCAGGTTTATAAGATTAAGCTTACATCTAACTCAAGGTTATTCATGTTGGAGAGGTGGCAGGGAGGTTGTGTGTGTGTGTGTCAGTTTACCTGAGCTGTATAATCATAAATCACCATGTACTGATCCACACTCTCATCTCTGTCAGCCTCTCTTGTCCTCTCGGGAAGTTGCGTGGAGGCCCAACCACCAGCCTCATCTCTGCCTGAGACCAGTACCTCTGAGGGGAGAGGGTAAGGTATTACTTCCATCTGAAGATCAGTAAAATTTCAGGGCTTGTAAAAAAACAAAAAAAAACAAACCTTAATCTGCTTTTGCTTCACTCAGCAAAGACTTTTAGAGCCTGATCTGTGACAGGTGTCAAACCTGATTCCACAAACCAGCACTACTTAAATATTCTTTGTCTTGGGTCTCTTCATGCTAATCATGCTACAAATTATGGAACTCCTTTACAAGTATACAAAACATTGGGAGGATATAATATAATCAGATCAATATGAAATATTCACAGCATAATCTTGCAATTTTTGATGCATTCACTTACTCTAACACCAACAGACCCAGTGCGATGACGGTTGTTAGTGGTGCGACAATGGAAGACTTTAATCTTACAACTCTTGATGGTAATTTTTCTTGCAACTCTGTAATGTGTTAGTGTGTTTCCGAAAAAAAGCTTCATATTCTTGTAAAGCAGATGAATTCTTCTCAGTTGTGAGAATTTACTGTTGCAAGTTCCACTTTAAAACCTGACACTGCTGAAACGCTGTCTTGTGAAATATTTACATAGACCTCTGAAGCAGCGTTGCGTAAGCCTTACATTCACTGACCACTGATGTGCTGACAACAGAACATAGTAACATAAAATGCTGAAATGCTGTATAGCAGTGAAAACATTTTGTGCTGTTTTATGACCAGTTTTACGTGAAAGACAGACTGACACTGACCACTAGATGGTGCCACTGAGGACCTCCAATTGTTAATGCTAGACCTGGAGCCGCCGGTGGCCTCTTGCTGCAAGTGAGTAAGGCTAGAAAGAGAGACAGAGAGAGAAAGATGGAGAGAGAGAGAGTACAGCGCAATACTCATGAAACGATGGTATCAGATTACAGTGTCATTCTCACATTTAATGAGCATAACACCATCATAACTGACAGTGGAGGAGCTGACACCATCACTCTGACCTGCTCTTGTGGGCCTGACCCGGGCTCCCATTGGTCTCCCGCTCATAGTAACTCTGAAACTTTATGGGCTCTGGAGAGACAGAGGGAAATGGGCCTTAGTAAACCTCCATACGCCTGACTGGAGCCCTGAAGCTGTCTTTTTTTCTAACAATGAGGAAAATAATATTACCTGGTGGACTTAAGCCTGTCTTTCTCACTGAAATGAAGAAGTCTTTATCTACGGTTATGTCACACTTTTCCAGAGTTTTCCTGACTTCCTCATGGCACTATGGAAAAAAAGAGGCTGTTATAAAAACAGAACCAGAAACAAATGGTTTTTTTTTAAAGTCACATCTGAAATCTCATGTGAGCTATGAAAGGTAACAATAAAATGCAAAGTTAGTGGTAAGTGTGCTGTGTGGTTTGTTAGAGAGGCCTTCAGCAAACAGGCTGTCAAATGACACTCACATCATCATCCTTAATACACTGCATAGAGAGCATATTGCAGTGGTCCCACAATACACAGCGCAGCATACTGATACGATCGGACTCCTGCTGCTGAAAAACCTACAACACAAACACACACACACACACACACACACACAACACACACACACAACACACACACACACAAGATCCACTGCATAGTCAAAGTTCTGTGATCTTCAGCCAGCCAGAGTGTGGTTCATAAACAGTACATTTTTGTAACAGTCTAAAAGAGGGTGTGTGGGAGGATGAGTGAAGTGTGTGTGAAATTAAAGCTGCTCTTTCTCTCTCTCTGTTTTCTGTTTGATTATTGTGAATGGCTATATCACCCATGCCTGTGTTTACTCATGGAAAATTACTCACAAAGCATCACAGGATCACAGATCTTGAAACAAAAAAATCCAGGGAGCCAGACAATCTGTTTTATATACACACACACACACACACACACACACACAGCTGCAGTAAAGGTTCTTGTTTTGTACCTCACATGTGCTCCTGTGAGTACTCTCCCAATCTTGGCGAGTCTTCTCTAGCTGATCAATGTTCAATGTATGCTGCTTCTCTGTATCGTTTTCAACAGAACAAACAAACAAACAAACAAAAACAACTAGGGTGGAATTACAACATCAACATATATAAAAATAGTGACTAAGGTGGATTTGAACTTAAACACTAACTGACTAAATCAGCAGTGTGCAGTTTATTCAGTCATTAATTGCATGTGATGTACTGTACTGTGTTGTACTGTACATAGGTTTCGATGTACAGTACAGGATAACAGTCACTGGACCAGCCTTTCTACCCTTTGCTTGTGTTTTGACCGATCAGATAAGAGGTGTTAGGAATACCACAAACCTGCTAGATTAGCTGCCTGCCGACACAGTCTGGCTTTGTTCTGGACCTAGAAAGCAGGAAATGTGCCAGCGAACAATGAGTTACAGTCCATCTTATGATACTGACTAAGCTGCTGTAGTGAGTAAGTTAGAATGGCACTTCCTAAAACACTGGTCTGTAATTGAGTCACATGACTGAGTTTTGACATTGTGTTGTAACAACAAAAGAAAGACGAAGATCTGTATTCAAGTCAAATGACTAAATTGTAATAAATCTGAGAGATTATGCCAGAGAGAAACTGTATCTGAGCCACTCAGTTCTTATTCACAAATAAGAGCCAGTTAAGTAGAAAGTTGATGTCATCATCATGGTACAAACAAAACAAAAAGCTATGGTTTGTGAATTTTTTACATTCATTTTGTTTCATTACGCAAAGTAACGTGCCAAATTTGTGTTTGTCTAAAAATAACTGTTTCCATAGCGATGCCTCCACCTTCTCTGACTGTCTCAAATTGGAGGGACTGTCATTGTTCCTCTTCTCCGCTGCCTGCTCTGCTTCATCTGCCTCCTTGCACCTCTGCTCATAGCACCTTTTGGACTAGAGAAATAGAGAGAGAGAGAGAGAGAGAGAGAGAGACAGAACATATGTATGTATATAAAAGCAGACAGCGTGAGATGGAGGGCAGTACAAACCACGCTAAACTACACATTAAGGTCTTATGATGCATCTTTCTGTAAGCCCTGCCGACTGCACTCTGTACCTCATGACAGCTTTAGCATATGTGTGTTTGTATGCGTGTGAGAGAGAGACAGAAAAGTGGGTGAGAGAGAAAGTGTGTGAAGAGCAAAGAGAAAAAGAGAGAGAACAAACCAGTGAGCAGTGCAGTGTGGGTATAACTGATGACATATCATATGTGCTGCACTGAGGCCACGGTGTTAGTAACACAGGAAATTCCTAGCTTAATTTACCTTCAAACTCTAAGCAACTTTGGTCAACTCAAAAACTATTTCTATATAAGTCTCTGTCTGTCCCTCTCTCTCTCTCTCTCTCTCTCTCTCTCTCTCTCTCATTCTATCTCTCTCTATCTCTCACACAGGTCTTGCTCACATGATGTTTAAATTTATCTGCATAAGCCATAGTGGTACGTAAGTGTCAATAAGTTCAGTGTCTCTATTCTCAGTTTCTCTCTCTCTTCCTCTCATTCTCTTCCTCTTTTAGCCTACTCTGTTTTCTGTCTTTCTTTTTGGTGAGTCTTTTGAAAGCAACACATAAGTCATTTCCCTAGTATTGCAGTAAATCTACAGCTCTATAAAAGACACAGCCAGACACTGCACTCTGTGAGGGTACAATCCTCATCTGTCACACAATAGCAAAGTTCCGGGTCCCTTAGTGCTAATGTCATTTACTGACCTCCATGGTCTTCTTGTACAAGGTCACTTTACTTTTCTGAACCTTCTCCATGATCTCCTCTAGCTAAGACAGAACAGAAAACAGGAGTGGTGTATCAAAATGAGTCATTGTTCCCTATTTCATATGCCATGGAGAGAAGGTTTACACTCATTATGAGAGGAGTTAAACAGGATGTTATTCATTAAGCATTAGACTCATCTACATTATTTAAGTACAATTCTTTTTCCAAAAACATGACAGATATTTTATCAATATAGCAATCTAGTAATTACAACACTAAAGAATCAAAAAGGAGAAAATAAACAGGTTGCTATAAATAATTGTTCCAGTGTCTTCCAGTCTAATTAAACCAGGCAACCTGCAGAGCGCTGTATGTCATGAGAATGATGGTGGATCTGACTGTGGAGGACCTTTTTTCTTTGCTCCTTCTGTCTCTCTCTGAACGCTTCTACTTTCTGAATCTCCTCCTTCAACATTCCTGCCAGCTCAATGTGCAGGTTCCCCGTGTTCTCGATTTCTATAGAATAAAAGTTCAGATTTTGAGATTTCGCGGATGTAAGTCACTCAAGAGGAAAAAGCAGAGTAAACTGTGACAATATACTCACGTGCTTTAAGTTGATCAAACGATGCTTTCAACGTGCTGTTAAAATAATGATTTTCAAATATGCATGCATTATACAATACATATGATCTCTGTCAACTAATTACGAAAGCAGAATTGTATCAAAATGTTTATTTCTGGACACTGAAGATCAGAATTTAAAATAATTAAGCTCAGCATCTCACAAACTCAAAACTGCCATATGATGTGAACAAACTGACACTGGATCAGGTGAGTCAGTATGGTTTATGATGAATGACACATTTACAGAAAACTGACATGAGGAATGAGGAGGTTTGGAGATGTAACTATGTACGACCTAAGCACAAATCTAATAGCTGACCTGATCTCTGCTTGGCCACCCGCCTTTCGAGCAATTGTCACAAGATCTCTTCCATATCTTTCCTCTGCCGTAGCCCTGCACATGACCACATGCCAGCAGGAGAAAGAGAGAGCAGGGGGGAGGGGGGGAGTGAAAGAGAGAGAGATGCTGAATTAGTAATTCTACAGCATATTGCTATGATAGAGCAGCGTTTTTCTTTACCAGTGATAGACATGTGTACAGTGCAGTACACACTTAAACACAGGTAAATGATTTCACCTGTACCATAGTGCTATACTGTACCTCATCCTGAGCAGCTCCTCAACATCCTTACACATGCGTCTGCCTTCGTTAAGCCTCTGCAGAATGGCCTCATAACCAGAGTGATCAGTGAAGTCAGTTCCCTGAGAACACACAGCTGCATTTAGAGAGCTGGCTCATCATCAGCCACCACTCCAAACACCTCCAGATTTTGTCACACAGGCAAAGACATCTTAGCCTAACCAAAACCTGACCAAAGTCAGCCAGTGGTCATAACCTAACAAAACCCAAAACTAATGGAAACATGACTAACTGGAGAATGGCTATGCCAACATCTGAACACAGCTTTAAGTACAGTTTACAGTTTCGTATCTCGCAGACGCTTTTAAACCAAAAGCGACTTATATTTAGTGCATCCATCAGGTTTAGCTGACTACCACATACGCAAAAGATCGCGGTAGGAATGCAAATTAATTATTTTCAGTAGCACGCTCCTGTATATCCAGCAACGATAAAACAGAAATTTGCAAACAAAACCCGCTGCACAGAGACAAGTTTAGTACAGAAGATTTTCTTTCTTTCTTTCTGTTTTTTTGTTTTGTTTTAATTTTATGCCATAAAATATAAAAACATAACATAAAAGAATGGTTACACACTAGGGGACAGGTGGACTCTGAAAAGGTGGGTTTTCAGTCTCCTGCGGAAGATGGCGAGTGATCAGCCTCGCACATCGTCTCACAGTGTGGTGGCATGCACGAACTCAAGCTGAGTGGCATGCACTACAAAAAAATGTTACTGAAAAAACAAACCTGTAACCGTTTCAAATGAGAATGACATCCACGACTTGTATACGCCACAGGCAGTTCCAGACTGCTAACTTAAAAGACATAACTGCAAATACCGCTCATTTTAATACCACAAAAACAAGGAATAATTTTACAGGCAACGGTTTTTAAAAGTATGGTGGCTTGATTTTAAAAAGAGGTCAACAGGTTTGGAATTATATCGGAACTAACTACACGCTGCACGGCACTGTAGTTGCATCTACCCACAGAGGAATAAATCAAAAACACTCGCTGGTCAAATTACATCCCTCCTCTCCTACACAATTCTCCATTAATATTTCGTGAACTGTCCTGAAATGATTTGTCAGTGACTGAAGGTGTACGCTTATTCTAACAGTTTGTAAGTGCTGTATGTGCAGACGACAGCATATCACGATAATATTTGAACTTACCCAAAAAGCGTCACAAAACTGCAATTGCGCCATTCTGATATCTAGTCTATGAAAGTTTCAACAGATTTTCACAGGTTCCAGGAGATAGTATTCTCAGATGCATGTCAATAAACGGTTTACTGCATGTGTCCATTAGTAGAAATTTCCACTTTCTCTGTGAGAAAAGGCAACGTGTTAAACGGCGGCATAGAGTGGGTGGTTCGTTGAAGACTAGACTTGACTGTGAATAACGCTTTTGCTTGAGAAGAGGAAGGGCTGGTGAGTGATGACCGTGTCTCTCATAAATAGTCTCTGTTCTCCTGTTAGTCATGAAAATATGTTTCATTATTTGATTACAGTTAAGGTGAGTTTTGAAGCTGTTTTCAGTTTCGGGCACAAGATGTCTTCTTTCCTTACCCGATCGTTTAACGTTAGGAGCTGTAAAGTTTTCACCTTCAAGAGTGCACGACAAAGAAGCACTCTAGCGCCACCGCGTGGAGTATATCGCCAAAGCAAATATTTGGTTGCTTTGTAAGGGTATTTTCTGTCCAAACTCCAACTATGATTATCTATTAGTCTCTTGAAGCTTTGATGTCATCAGGTAAGTGAGTTGCTATGATCCTTGCTGCGTTTGGCCACTTGCTGGTTTTTGCTGGATCTCCTCACGGACACTTCGTGATTCTGAAAGTAGGCTACTCATTTAAAGCCCTTTGACCATATCATGTACATTTTCGCCACACTGTGGGTTCCATTTGTTCTATGACATCTGAAGTTTTGAACAACTTATAGGGTCTGATAAATAATAACACAGGCAGCCTAAAAGAATGAATTACTCCATTGCTCAATATGTTAATAATCAGACTGTATGTTCTTTCTTTCTTTCTTTCTTTCTTTCTTTCTTTCTTTCTTTCTTTCTTTCTTTCTTTCTTTCTTTCTTAAATCATGTATTTCCTTTTTAACTGAGAAGTCTATTTTCTCAGTTGTTGTAATGCTCTTTGGTCATTAGAGGGCAGCGGAGACCTCTGTAAGTCTAACACTTCCTTGATCGGCGTGCGGTTCTCTCCCTTGCCCTGTTTTAAAAGGCTAAGGTGTCTCACACTTTTGGGCCGGGAGAGAGGGAATGTCACACATGGATAAGCATGCGTCAAAAATATTGATTGTGAGTGTGTATGTGAAAATCTCACCTCATAATCAATGGGTGGTGTGAAAACCTAAGCATGGACACAGTAAAAAGGAGCAGAAACCTCATATATTGTTCTGTGAGATAGAGTTGTGGAGCATGGTTCCTCCCTGGTTTTTGTGGGCACACATGTGTGTTCTCTGTGTGTGTGTGTGTGTGTGTGTGTGTGTGTGAGAGAGAGAGAGAGAGAGAAAGAGAGAGTGTGTGTGTGTGTGTGTCTATCTGTGGGTTGTGTTACTTTCCCAGTTGGAGAAGGCAAATGGAGGGTAAATGTTGGGGATGGAGAGGTTTGGCAGCAGGGAAGAGGGTGCGTATGGGGTGTGCAGGAGGTCTCTAGAGTGGACTGGGCATCGAGCTGTGACAAACCAGGCGTGTAAACCCCTCTTGCCTACCTGGGGAATTTCAAATGACCTTTCCATTACCCCTCCATGGCTCTCAGCCCCCTTTAACACCCCCATGGCTCACAGATCCTATTACCCACCCACTCACAGATGCTTCTGGTACACAGCAGCTCTACATACATACACCATGCAGACATACGTGCAGACAGACAGACAGACAGGCATACATGTATACATGCATGCATACATACATACAGACATACATGCGTACATACAGACAGACAGACAGACAGACAGACGGACATATCTGCATGCATACATACATACATATATGTTAGACTTTTAAGTACTTCTAAACTGGCAGCATCTTTCAGTTCAGTATTAGACCCTTGTTTTCTATGGGTGTATGTATATGTGTTGTGCAGAGTAAGCCTTTTATATCTGTGTAGTGTTTAATCCACTGATGATTATTGCTTTTTGTGTATTTGTGTGTGTGTGTGTGTGCGTGCGTCTGCATGCGTGTGTGTGTGTGTGTGTGTGTGTGTTAGTTACTGTGTACATAGCCTGTAAGCTTTGCTGGAATGCATGATTGTGAGGAGTAGCCACATTTGAGCAACCTGTTCACTGCTGACAGATGAATGCCTGATTGTGTGTAGCACTGCTACTGAGATTACCCAGCTGGACCAAGAGAAAGAGAGAGAGAGACAGACAGACAGACAGAGACAGACAGAGAGAGAGAGAGCAAGCAACATGGACATCCTAGTCATGAGAGAGAGAGAACAGATGTCCCCACGCTTGATTTAGCCCCTCTAATCCACTGTTTATCCTTAAAGATTCACACATTTTGTCGTACCTACACACACAGCTGGGCATGCATGTCTCATAATGCTGTTACAATTTCTATAACAAGTATTAGAATTCTTTCTTTCTTTCTTTCTTTCTTTCTTTCTTTCTTTCTTTCTTTCTTTCTTTCTTTCTTTCTTTCTTTCTTTCTTTCTTTTTTTCAGCTATACTTATAGACTCAAGCAGCATTATTGTGTGTGTATATGTTTGTGTGCCTGTGTGTGTTTGTTTATTTTGAGAAGTTCTATACTGATGAATCTTTCTCTCACTGAGTCATAATGCCAATAGTCATATTCTTTCCATGAGTCCATGAGTCTAAGTGATGTGTGTGAGGTGTGCATGTACTGTACAAAGTCTCTGTTACATTACTGTTGGGCAACTCAATGGTGAACATAAATATTGATCACACTTTTGCACAGTAAGACGTGTGTGTGTGTGTTTGTGTGCAAGTGCGAGTGTGTATTGATCGTTGTGTTACACAGAATAATGCTGAGCGTGGCTCTGTTGACTGCTTGTGGTCACCATTTCAGGCAGGAGGGTTGCGGTTAAGCTTCAGATAGCCAGGCAGTGGGTCTGTGTGTGTGTGTGTGTGTGTGTGTGTGTGTGTGTGTGTGTGCGTGTGTGGGTGTGTGTGTGTGCGCGTGTGCGTGTGATGCTTTTCCCTCCAGCAAAGTGGCAGGGCCTGAGGCTAAAGGTGGGCAGTTAACACTGCTAATAGCTTCAACCTCCACAAACCCTCTCTCCTATACATACACGCACATATAAACACACACAAATATCCACATTCACATCACACACACACACACACACACACACACACACACACACACACATTGGATGACTATTTTATGTTCCTAAGTGTTCCAGTGTTTTTGACTACGATGCACAAGTAAAAACAACATGTCTTTTTGAGCTGGGAAAAGTCTTTGATGTCTTTGAACATGTGTCCGGAGTGAAATTCTTTGGAAGGAAAAGCTCTTGAGCAGGTGGAGAACTCCTCATGCTGCTCTTACTCTAACGCCTCTTAACGCCTGTGCTGTGGCCAGACCAGCTGGACCTCTGCATTTCAGGACAGAATACTACAATACCTCAGCACCTTAGCTGCACCTCTCTCACTCTCCCTCTCTGTGTGTGTGTGTGTGTGTGTGCACGCACGCGTGCACGAGTGTTTGTGGCTCCAAGGGATATAGACTGTTCACCAGTATTTTTGTCTCTTAATCGATCTGGTTTTCCTCACCCCTCTTAGCTTCAGGGTCAACCCTCTGTATTTGAGGTATGCATGCACACATACTCAAATACACACACACACACACACATGCACACACACCACACTCAAGATTTCCAAAGGTGTTTGGTGTTTTTAGATGGCTGATTGTGCCTTGCTCTTGCTGCATGAGTGTGTGTGTGCATGTGTGTGCGTGTGTGTGTGTGTGGTGCGTGTATTGATGTGCACTACTTCCCAAGGGCTCTGCTTGCTGGTGTAGTGTGTCAGTGGGCCAGCAGCATGGCGCCATCCGTTCCATTCTCTGTGCCAGTCCCTAGAATGCATTACACACCAATCGAAGGCATCACAGCCAATAGCTGCTGTAATTGGTAACTCCAGTTGTAGGGTTCACTGTGCTGATCCAGTGGATTGACTCTTCTCTGAGAAGCTTTTGTTCTGTCAGGTCCAGCCTGGGCAAAAAGACCCTACACTCTTTCTTCTCTCTCTCTCTCTCTCTCTCTTTTTCTATATCTCTGTCTCTCTTTTTCTCTCTCTCGTCTTTCTTTTCCCACTGTTTGGTGTTTAGAGTCAGATTACAAATTCTCAAGAGACTACTGTGATCAGAATTCGATAAAGAGTGTACACTCCATACGCACACATACACGCGCGCGTGCACACACACACATACACATACACACACACACACACACACACACACACACACGAATCTACACACAGCCTCTTTTAGCAGGTGATCATGTGGAGACAGGGGGAAACTGGGTCATTCTCAGCACATTAGTCCTCACCTATAGGTAGACTATTACATTACATTTGACCTGTGTTCATGAGGCCTGGCTGTGTTAAGTTGTGTTCTTTAGGCCTGACTGTGTTTAGGTGCCACTGTGCCCATGCTCTGCTCAGTAAATTCAGTTAGTGTCAGTGTCATCAAGAAGAAGACTAAAATATCTAATAACTCAGCATGCATAAATGAAAGGCGTGAATGAGATATTCAAGGCTATTACTGATGTGTACAATGATGTGAGAGATGAGTGAGGCATAATATTATGGAACAATGGTTGGATTTTACAATATCACCCAGCATGCTGTCATTGCCCTGAAGGGGACAGGAAAAATGATCTCTCTGAGTAATGCTTCAAATGATTTTACAGAGGTGTTTTGTACATTTTCTCCACCATGGGATGTTGCTCCACTCCAAACTTCTGGCAGGTAGAACCTATATATATATATATATATATACACATACATATACACACACACACACACACACACACACACACACACACACATATATATATATATATATATATATATATATATATATATATATATATATATTTTTTTTTTTTTTTTTTTTTTTGCTTATTATGTAATTTAGAGCTGTTTGTCTGAGCTATATCTTATATCTTTAAATTGCAGTGTAAACACCAAACTATTATACAGTACACACTGTATCTACTGTGTCTCAGTGTAGTGTTTCCTAAAGTCGTCAGGTTTTTAAATTCAAATTACACATTAGTCCTTTAACTGATCAACAAAATGAGGGAGGAAAAAGTAATACATTTTGGGAATTGAGGAGAAACAATACTATATCTCAGTGTTGTAGACATAGTTGGAATAATGTTACGGCAAAATGTCAGCCACCAAAGAATAAGTGTTGTGAGCCTTTCTCTTCAGCTCCAAATGCAGGCTAAATTAGTAAAAAGAAACATTCTGAGTTTTTAGTGTATTGACTGGTCCACTACAGTGTTGCAGTTGAATAGTACTATATCTGTTTCTCTGTAAGGGTGATAATGCTCCTTGGGTAGTTGAAATGCTCTATGTGGACTGGTTATTAGGGGCATGACAGTTTTATACCTCTGTAGTACAAGGTTTCAAACAAGGTGTGTACATTTACTCAGAAATTTCGCTTTTACTCTCCAAGTGTTAAATTCCAATTATTATTTGACTGAACAGATGATTATGACGGTTTTATAACAGTTCAGTGTTGACCAAGTGACCATTTTTAACAACAATAACAACAATACACATGGTGTCGTTACTCAGGCAGTAAATTATATTGCAATGTATATGTCCACAGAAACGAATAAAATAGATTTAATCTATAGCCTACATAGAAATCAAACTTTTTTTTTCTTTTTCTTTTTTTGCGTAGAAGGAGCCGCCAGTCCATCATGCGTTTCTTTTTGTGCTGAAATGTCATGCCCGGGTGACAGACCCGACACTGAGGAATTGAAATCGCCGATGTGGCAGTAGGCCTACTTCGGTTTTGCAGTCATTTGTAACAATGGAAAGCTTGCAGTATTGTTCTTATTAAAGAACTTCAAAACATACTGATGTTTAAATTACTTCCCTTCGTTGCCATGGAGAAGAGCCTTAAAATAACTGCTCCTCAAGTTTAGGTTTCCAACACTTGTTTGCAAAAAGAAGAACCTTAAAATAAAAGGAAAATGAGATTAGTTTTCATTCATTCTCGTTTTTTGAAGAGCTTTGTAACTGCTTGTGTGATTTAAAAAAAATGTATATGTTTAAAAAGAATTCTTTCTTTCTCTCAAGTTTTGAACCGGTTTTAAACTGAACTGTGGCCCGAAAAGCTGAACCATGAATAAGGTGAAGCATTACACCTCACCACTACTGGTTATGTTACTGTTTCTTTACCTGTACTTATGAGACAGATGTGTCATTCACCTATGAATGACTGTCTAGATTAAAAATGTTTTCACACTAATGCTAAACATTTACATTTGGTTTGTTACAAAACATCTGCACCTTGCTGTGTTAGCACTTTGCTCGCTCTCTCTCTCTCTCTCTCTCTCTCTCTGTGTGTGTGTGTGTGTGTGTGTGCATGCCTGTGTGTCTGCTTAGACATGAGATAACAGATAAGCGTGTTGGGCCTTTGCTGAAACTCTTGTTCAGTATGACCATCACTCTGTAATGTAACTCCTCAGGAAATGGATATTGATTATGATGGCCTGGTGCTGTGTGTGTGTGTGTGTGTGTGTGTGTGTGTGTGCATGCATGTGCAAATCGTGTATGCATAAATGTATGTGTGTTCATGAGAGTGAAAGAGAGGCAGCTAAAGAGAGGGGACAGTGTAGAGTGGATTCAGATATAGCCATTGTTTTGTAATTTTTCTGGATGGGTAGTTAATTGTAAGATCGTATAGGCTTCAGTAGAGTGGTCCGCTGTATTTGTCCAGGATAGTGAGATGACTTTGGAGCACTTGCCGAACAGGGCAGTTAAAGAGATGTAGCTTGTATCTATGCTTGTTTGAACAGAGTTTAGTAACAGTAGGGCATCTGGGTTTTGGTCCGTCCAGTAATTATTCTCATTGATAGAACACACACACACATGCACACACATGGACATTGACGTCACCCGTTTGGATGAATAATTCAGCTGAGGATGGATAGGTGGCTTTTATCAGTTTGTCTGTGATATCCTGCATGGTTGCTGCTCATTGATCTGACAGTGAGACTTGTAGCAGTAGACTGGAGATTACATCATCCTGCAACAAGTATGTATCTCTTTGCATGTAAATTATTGAAATCACACAGACAGTTTTCATCTGTATAAAGCAGACACTGTGTATGTGGTGCAACCTCTAAAGCTCACAGGTCTCAAGGGTATATATAACCCAAATGACAGCCCAGCATACACTTCTCCTAGTCCACTCTCAAAGGAATGCTTTCACACCTCCGTTTTCATACTTCACAGCAGAGTGGAAAGTAGGGATGTTTGTCTGTGTGTGTGTGTGTGTGTGTCTGTGTTGTGTGTGTGTGCGCCTGCGTGTGCGTGTGCGTGTGTTTTCTTGTGTGTGTGTCTGTGCTGTGTGTGCGTGTGTGTGTCTGTGTGTGCATGTGTGTGTGTGTTTTCTTGTGTGTGTGTCTGTGTTGTGTGTGTGTGCGCGTGCGTGTGCGTGTGTGTGTGTCTGTGTTGTGTGTGCATGTGCGTGTGTGTGTCTGTGTGTGCGTGTGTGTGTGTGTTTTCTTGTGTGTGTGTCTGTGTTGTGTGTGCGTGTGCGTGTGTGTGTCTGTGTGTGCATGTGCGTGTGTGTTTTCTTGTGTGTGTGTCTGTGTTGTGTGTGTGTGCGCGTGCGTGTGCGTGTGTGTGTGTCTGTGTTGTGTGTGCGTGTGCGTGTGTGTGTCTGTGTGTGCGTGTGTGTGTGTGTTTTCTTGTGTGTGTGTCTGTGTTGTGTGTGTGTGTGCGTGTACGTGTGTGTTGTGTGATGGCGGACAGACCTGTGCCTGGTGCTCAGAGAAAGGGCATGTTTCAGGGTTCAGGCTGCTGTGGACAGCAGGATCCCTCTCAGGCTCAAGTTTCTTGTGATGTAAGACCCAGTAGATTGATGGGCCCCCTGGGAGATTGGGATCCAGTTGTGAATGTGTGTTTGTGTGTGTGCGTGTGTGTGTGTGTGTGTGTGTGTGTGTTTGAAAGGGAGGATGGGAGCTCTTTCTCTCAGTGTTCCACAGTCACAACAATTTTCTGTCCTCTCCATCCCACCTGCAACCACTCACATTAACACACGCACGCACACACACGCACACACACACACAGATACACACACATACACACACACACACACACAAACAAGTGGTCGCATTAGCACATACGTTCACACATCCACCCAAACAAATGAGCTTTTACGAACACACTGAAGCACACACACTACTCAAGCACATTAGCACACTGTAAACATTGTAATCCCAAACTGCTACACAGTGATGAGTGAGAGGTCCTTTGTATTTCTCTGTTGACTGTTCCTGTTCTTAATAAGGAAAAGAAATTCAGTGAAATGGGACTCACAGTTGAGCCAAAGATTATAAAACATATTGCAGGCTATCATATTCTAAATTGAAAATGATCTCTGCCCCCCCCCCTCTCTCTCTCTCTCTCTCAGGGTTCTTTATCCTTGTGCTGTGTAAATCCATGTGACAGGTGACATAACCATAGCAGACTGTGTGTGCTGATGGCTCAGGCTTGTGGACCACAGGCTGTTTCTCTGCATAATGATCTGTCAACCTGTGGTCTAAGCATCTGTAGATCCCTCCTCTCTTCTCTCCTCCATACCACTCCGCCCATGTATTCATATTTCATTCCCCAAAACCAGGCTGTCACCACTCGCTTCTCACACAGCAAATCCCTCCTACAGTCTGCGGTCAAACATGCCTTATGTCCGACTGAGTCTGGCTGCGACTCGACTAACGCCGTCCCTCGTCCTGGATCATAACAGAAATGCTTCCACAGTGTGGAGATATGCCTGCTGCTGTGCCCTGCTCTGACAGGAGAACAGCAGGCGTGGCCCGAGTGTAAATGAAAAGGAAATGTGCAAAGATGCGGATGACGGTGAAAGAAGTGAAAGTGTCTCCCCTTGACTCTTTTAATCTCTCTCTCTCTCTCGCTCTCTTTGTCTGTCCCTCACGCTTACTTTACATGAGGGTGTGTCTGTGCACGCTTAAATCCAGCAGGCGTGGACACTGTAGGTGAGTTATTCCTGTATCTTTTTGTTGCTGAGCGGCACAGGTTGGCTTTGACAAAATGAATGAGTGTGCTAGGCCGGTCAGGCTGAGAGTCTCCCGGCTGATAGCTGTCATAGTTACACATACAACATTTCAACACTCACACTGCAGTGTACCATTCTGAATAGTTTAGCAGGTCAGGGTGTTTCAGTCCAACAGTGAAGGAGATAACCTGGCATATCCGTTAGAACAGGCATATTTCTCTCAGCTTGTGTGTGAGCATGTTGGGAGCAGGCAGGCTGATTATTTTTATACCATAAACATTTATTTTCAAACTTTTAGCTGTATTTAGCTCAGATCCTTAGAAGGAGCTAAAGAGGGAGAGAGGAGAGAGAGAGAGAGAAAGAGAGAGAGAGAGAGAAAGAGAGAATGGACAGGAGGGTATTCAAGTAGGAAAATGAGGATGCCCTTGGCTGCTGTTAGGGATGGGAACTTTTCCAGATTATTTCTGGTCTCTGTTTAATTTCATTTTTGTTGCTTTGGAAACTGAGTATTGCTGCTCACTGACCACAGCTTTTCAACTCCACTGTCTTTCACTGACTCAGAGAATGGACTTACCGTTCTTCTACTATCAGACACAATAAATACTGTCCAAGTCTTTTGAATGGTTGCAGAATCAGCTTGGCCTAACAACACAACACATTACACATCCAATAAATTTTACAGTGCAGACGTCAGGCCACATCTCAGCATGCGTATGGTCATAGTCACGCATGATTCAGATCATATCTGAGATCGTTTTCGAATGCCATGACGCACTGAGAGGTCAAACGGGCCACTTCATCTCCCATTTAATAACAAATTTACAGAACAGATCTAAACAAAACTGTAGCAGCGTGTGCGTGTAAGTCAGCCTACATGTGTGATCCCACGGCGGTGAGTCAGGCTGCGGCTATGACCCCTCTCAGGCAGGGTGGGCATGGCTTATGGTGGTGGCGTGTTAGTGGCGCCAGGGGAGAGATCCTCTGATGGCCGTAGATTTATGGAGCTCTCTCAGGAGCAGCAGGAGAAGCCCGTGACTCAGGCAGAACCGAGAACACACCAAGCCTCTCTCTGCGTGGCAGCACATTCATCCTCACTCACTCACGTCAGACAGGGCCAGAGTCAGGGTCAGTGGAGCCTCACAATGGCCTGACAGCCAGGTACTGTTGGACTATGTTAATTATATCAGACTTACATCTGCCTGAGCTTAGCAGGGGGGAGTGGGAAAGACTCACATGTTTAGTTTACTTTCATTGGCTGTGATATTCGCCATGTAAAGGAAACAGCATCCGTGACTGGGCAGTGTTTCACTGTCTGACAAAGACTCTAAAAACTGTGAGAGAAAGTAACTTGTGTTTCTCACCAGTGAGAGACTCTTAATCCAAATCATGATTCTTGGGTGAACCAATGTGCAAAATTTGTTAACTCTTTGTTAGGATAGGTGCGTTTGATAGGTTCTATCCCTAGATTAAGTAAGATTGGATTGTGCAGAATTGAAGCAAATCCCTAAAAGTAAATCTATCAACTTTTTGTTTTTTGATCATGTACATGATCAAATTACCACTTAGCAAAGAGGACTGTTATCTGAATGATGAACGTCTAGGACAAAAGACTGGAGAGCACTATATGTCTGTGTGTGGGTGTGTGGGTGTGTGGGTGTGTTTTTATGTATCTGTCTGTCTGCCTTTATAAAGAGACTTAAGGTCAAAGATCATAGTCAAGTCATAAATTCTGGCCAGATAAACAATCACAGAATAACAAGGTTGATCCAACACCCTTGAACTCTGACACCTTTAGTCCTATTGCCTCTTGTATATTTCCTCTAAATTCAAAGTCTTAATAAACCCAGTTCTTAGATCATAGAACATACGAGTTTCTCTCTCTCTCTCTCTCTCTCTCTCTCTCTCTCCTCTTTCGTTTCCCACTGTTTTGTGTTTAGAGTCATATAATTCTCAGGAGATTGTGAGCACATGCACCCTGTGTTCACTTACTGTCCACTCAGTACAGGCATACGCAAACACACACACACACATACACACACATATACACGTACACATATACACGCACACGCACACAGACACACAAAATGCACACATGCACAGAGGCTGTATGTGGATCACTGTTCACACTGTACCTTGAATTACTGGTCTCTCAATAATCTCTAACACCATTTGTGTCTCCTTAATCCTCAGATAACCAACATGACTTTAGAAGGATGTGTTTACACATTGCCAAAATATATATTTCATGAGTGTTTCATGTGAATTCTATGGTGCTCAACATGTTCAGGTTACTCCAAGGAAAAAAGAAATGGACAGACATGGACTATTTAAAAAATACCAGAAGGTGTAAATACAGTTATACATTTAGAGAAAATTTTGCTCTCTACCTTATTCCACACACTTGCACCCCTCCCCTTACACACCTACAACTAAGCTCTGGACCAAGCTGACTGTTGTGTTCGAGGTTACCTCTTTGGACATAATGCGAACCTGATTCTGCGGTTATAGTCCGTAGTGCATATGTGAAAATGGCTTTAGAGGGCTGCATTACTCCTGAATCTCTCTGTCTCTGTCTCTGTCTCTGTCTCTGTCTCTCTCTCTCTCTCTCTCTCTCTCTCTCTCTCTCACTCTCTCTCACTCTGACCTTTGCTCACTTTCGTGCACACACACACACATAGCCAAATAACCCACAACTGCACAACTAAGACAACTAACAACTCCCCCACCTTTGTCTTCCTCCAGGAGAGCAGATGTAAAGCAATCTCTGTGATAGCCAATCCAGCTTTAACGGGATTGTGTCTGCAATATCTTTATGAAATCAACTTGACCCCATTATGGCCGGTCAAGAACCTTAAAGGACTAGAGAAAGAGAGATAGAAAGACAGAGAGAGAGTGTGTGTATTTCAGCTCTCCGAAAAACAGCATTCAAATTGGGAAGGGATGCATGTGGTGGGGTGTGTGTGGTTGCAGGTGTGGATACCACCAGAAGAGAGGTTATTAGAAACTCCATTTACCCATCTCCACACTGCATTCAGTAAACATTCAGTAAAATTTACTCTACTATATCAACTTACTGTGAGTGAGTATGAGAAAGGGAGGGGTTGTCATATTTTTAATGATCTTTCATTAAAGGTGTGACCTCTGAGAGAGCACTCTAGATTTATTGATCATCAATTTACTTAAAAAGAAGAAAGAGGGATATGAAGAAAGAAGCAACAAAAACAGATGTTATGAAATGGCCAGTGGGAACAATCCAAAGATAACAAAGAATGCCAACAAATCAGCCAGTCCACATCTACTCCCTTTAAGTTTACTGTTTACGGTTATTTCAGCAAATATACAACTGAAACTTTACCTAAGGTTATTACTTTTCGCAGCCCATGCTTATGACTATACAGTGAGAACGTCAGCCCAGAGAAAAAACCTAATTTGCATTCTCCCTCATACCTTGAGTGCGTGTGTGTGTGTGTGTGTGTGTGTGTGTGTGTGTGTGTGTTTGCATAGGATTTCGCTTTAGAGCTCACCCTATAGCAAGGTATGTGCATGAAGTTTGAATGTCAAGAAAGAAAATGAGATCATTTAGCATAGCATTTGCCAACAGGTGTGTGTCAGGTATGTTTGAGTTGGTGGACCAAGTGGTTCAAGAGCTCAAAGAAATCTAAGCAAAGATGAAGACTGTCTGCTCTGGTTTCCTCTTGGCTCTTCTCAGTGATCTGACTGCAGGTCTGGTCAGGGAGCATTTTTATGTGGACAAAGCACTGCCTTGGGCTGCAGCTCAACAGCACTGTAGGAGGAAGTATACAGACCTCTCCACTATTTATAACAATGCTGACAACCAAAAGCTCAGAGAAGCCACCAGACAAAATGCATATGTTCAGGGTTGGATTGGATTACGCAAAATTCCAGACATCTCAGACACCTACTATTGGGAATGGTCTGACAACGGGTGCAGTCACTATCGAAAGTGGGATGAAATGAGACCAGATTATATTATTGGTAATGAGGATTGTGTAACATTATGGGACCATCGCGGGGTTTGGAATAACGTCTCTTGTGAGACGTCTATGCCTTTCTTCTGTTATGACATGGTAATTAAAATGATTCTGGTACAGGAGAATAAGACGTTTGAAGAAGCCCGGACCCACTGCAAGACTCATCACAAAGACCTAGTCAGCCTGACCTCAGAGAAAGAGATAGACCTGGCCAAGAGGAAGACCCGGGACGCCCAGACGTCCGACGTGTGGATAGGGAAGGAGTCCACGGGAACGGCATCATCATCAGCTGAAATCTCTGGTAGCTGTCCGGTCATAAGTGAATCGGCAGAGGAGTCAGTAGAAAGAAGCTGTGAAATGACATTGAACTTTCTCTGTTATTCGGAATAGCAGATTGAAATAGGGGTGAGTTTATTAAAATGAATACGCAATGCAGCCGAACAAATTTGGCTCATTGGTCGTTTAACATTCAGCATTTTTACATACAGCTTCAGTCAGGCTGTTGTACTTTATATTTATTTTTTTCTTCGAGTGATACAGGACATACTGTGTGTTTCTATGTCAGTATGTCCAACAGGAGTTGTTTTGGGAGGGTGTGCTGTTCAAATGTTTCACCTTATATGTTAAAAAAATCCCTTTGATATGTAGAACCTGAAGATGAATAATATATTTCTCTCCCCTCTCTGTTGACCCTCTTCTCTCTCTTCAGGGACTGGTCTGTGAAGAAGTTGAAGAGCGAATATTTTCATGAATATGTGGCTGTGCCTCTGGGGTTTTTTTTCACTGTAGAGTTATTACTGTAGATTGTTGTCAATGCCAAAACAGAAGTGTGGTGATCTCTATGATTGTTTTCTATGTAGTTAACTGTAGCTGGTGATATATGGATAATATTATAATGTTTGACAAAAAATAAATAAATAGATAAAAAAGATAAATAGACCATTTAGACTCCTACGTTCTGAGATGGAAATTTGTTTAAAATTAGCAATAAAAAAACCTCATGTTTTTCTTTTCATTGTTTTTTAATGTAATGGTACAGTGAAATTATTCATAATATGCTATTATAATGAATTGAGTAGTCAAGATTAAATACTGTGTGAGGTCTTCATGTTGTATTTGAAATATTATTGATGAAATAAATAGAATGGGAGATGACTGAATTGTACTGTCTATGTTTTTTTGATGATTGCTGAGGATGAGGGGTTTCTGAGTATACTCTGTGTACACATGCATGAGCACCATTCATGAACACTGTCTGTGATCAGAGCAGAAAGCGGAGGATTAATGTTACACTGTCTCACCTGCACAGAGGTTCTCCCTCAGCTCTGCAAAAATCACTCATACACACAATTAGAAATATTTCTGAATCATTCCAACAGACCTCAGCAAGGGTTACTGACTTTTAAGTACGCTCATTTGTTTTCAACAGATAGAAGCTGACATGCTTAAGGTAACAGACTGGGGACCAAGGTGTCAGTGAGAGGAGAAGTCTAAGAGTGATGAGTAATTAGGATAGAGAGAGTGAATAGGGGGGCAGGCAGACAGAGAAAGAGAGAGAGAGAGAGACAGAGAGAGAGTGGCAGATAGAGAGAGAGAGAGAGAAAGAAAGAGAGAACATCTTAGAGCCAAAAATGAGAGAGAGAGAGAGAGAGAGAGAGAGAGAGAGAGAGAGAGAGAGAAAAGGACATGCATACTATGATTATGTCAGACGTTTAAATACAAAAGCATGACACTTAACATGACCCCCAAACATAAGATCATTCTGCACTCCCAGTGCTGTGTCGTGAATTTTAGGAGCTCACAGCATCCTGAGATCAGATTTCCCTTCCTGCAGGCCCAGCCACGCTCACCTGCCTAGCATGTTTAATGACTTAACTTGGGGGTGTCACACTGCGTCTGTCTACTTCCTGTCAGCAGTTAGTCATCCATCAGTGTCTGATGTCTCATACCTCAGGCATGAAAAAGAGTGATGAACAACCCCCAACCCCTGAAATCCAAGAGTCCTGAACAAAGATGGACAGATTCTTTTATAAGTGCTCACATTTAGACCTAAATCATATTCATTTCAACAGATGTATTTCAGTCTTTCTCTGTAAATTCTTATCGTAAATGGGAGTGATGCCAGGGTATGAGATCATGACATTATGGTTACAGACCTGACAAATGTCTTTGTGTGTCTCTGAGGAACAGTATCATTTGGTTTCCCACTGATGCACTGTGGTTTCCTATGGTCCATACTCTGTGTTCTGTCTTCTCTGAGGTTGTGAGGTGCTGTTGTAATGACAGCTGAGCAGAGTTCTCTGTCTGCATCATTAGATTATACTGAATATTCTGCAGCCACAAAGCACTGCCAGATTGAAAATAAGACCAGGAGTTCAAAAACATTTCCCAAGTCTATAAATATCTCATTGTGAATAGGTAGTCTGTTAAGGTCAGTTTCATTTCAAATAAAAAGCAAACCTTAGTTGAAGGCTGAATTTGCTTGTGTCTTCTGGTTGACTGGCAGCTGACGAATTTCACCTGTGTTCAATGGCCCCTTCACCACACTGGCGCCGTTATAGTATCAACACACATCATTACACACACACACACACACACACATCATTACACACACGCACACGCGCGCGCACACTTACACATCTCCACCAACATGCACGCATGCATGCATGCTCACACAGACACACACACACACACACACACACACACACACACACACATTCTTGCTATCTTCTCCCATGGCAGTAAGTGACAGTTTGAGGGATAATGTTGTTGCTGATGTGTGAGTGAGGTAGGAAGAGGACCAGCTGTTTGGCAATGTTTGTGTGTATGTGAACTTCTGTGTGTGTGTGTGTGTGTGTGTGTGTGTGTGTTTGTGTGTGTGTGTGTTGTGTGTGTGAGACGAGTGCTGGTTGATGAGTGTTTTGTGTTTCTGCATTGCAGATGTTTTTGTTGGTTTTTGGAGCTTTGCCTTTGTTTAGAGCACAGAGATTATGTTAGTTCACAAAGAACTTTTTTTCTGAGGCAATTTTAATGTCTGAGAAAAAGTTGCAAGAAGTCACCGCAAGAAAGAATATTTTATTCTTAATTTAATAGGATCTCCTGTAATTTTCCGTAAATATTTGTTAAAATATTAAAGTGACTGTAACTAAAAACTATCTAAATATTTCTAATCCACAGATAAATTTATATACTTTCTGAACATTACCTAAACCGCTGCTTTATTTATGCATTTATATTTGTTGCATTTACACATGAATCAGATAAATGGTTTTATGATGTTTTTAAACCCCTTGTACGTTATCTAGGTATAATGTCCTTTGTATGATATGATTGTCTCAGTCACGTCATTGAGAAACTTCTCTTCTCTCTGTGCTCACATGCCCATGTTACACTTTCTGCAACTGCCCAAAACACTCAGCATTCATGATGAGGGACATAATCAAAAATGTACAAAGTAAACTTTATTTATAAAGTTTATATGCCAAAGACTGATCTGAAGCATTCCTTTGAGTATCTAAATCAGATATGTGAGCCTATTCACATATAAATGGAGCCAGAGGTCATTTGTGGGACAGATCATTTCCAGGTCATCTTGAGGATAGAGTAAGTTAGGGTTTTGGAGGCAGCAGGAAGTCTGAGACAAGATAGAAAATAAACAGACATATCAGACACAGCCTAACCCAGAGAACTCTACTGACCTTCCACCCCCCCCCCCCCCTTTTATCTTCTCCAGGACTGATACTGAGAGGAGTCAACAGTTCTCCCTGTCAGCCCTCTAATACACACACACACACACACACATACACACACCTCCTGAGAGGCAGAGACAGGCAGAGAGAGAGGGACAGAGAGAGAAAGGAGGAGAGAGAGGGAGAGAGAACACAGTATTTGACTCCATCTGAATCTGGTTATTGATGTGGGAGGCAGCTGTCAGTAAGTGTATGGGGAGGAGAATGCGGTGCACTGGGCTTGTGACAGGTCAGAGGGGCAGATACTAAGTGTCCAATATCAGCAGCCAGTCCAGTCAGACAGGAGAGACGAGAGGGAACTTATCCGTCAGTCACTGGCAAAGGGGAGGAGTCTGAGGTCATTTGTAATTGATTTTTCCAAACAGCAAAAGAAAGAGACAGGACAAAGGGACAGGTTTACGGCAGAGAGGGGAGGGGGCAAAAGAGTAAGTAGACAGAAAATGAGTATCAGAGAAAGAAAAAGGCAAAAAAATAAGACAGAGAGAAAAAGAGAGAAAGAGCGAGAGAGAGCGCTATAGGAAAATTAAATGTAGTGTAATTGTAGAGGAGAAAAAAGGGGGGAGGCTGAGAGTGTTCAAGCTGTCATCCAGGAAGAGCCCCTCCCTGTAACATCTGCTGTTAAAGCTAGGGGTCAGAAGCAGAAGGTCATAGTTACTTCTCTTTAGACTACAGAGATATCAGTGCTATTAACAGATGGCTGAGCATCACACTCACACCCGCTGCACCAGCCATCAGAGCCAACTGCCTCTCTATGTGCTGGAGATTTTCTCATGTGGGCTAATGTTCTTCCCTGTCTCGGTTCTCAGTCCTCAATCAGTCCAATCTTGACTTCATCTCACCCTGTGAAACATTGAGCCTCACAAACCCACACGCAGAACCGTTCAGTTCACTTCCAAGGGCTTTTTTTTAAGCCCCGTGATGGCAGACGATCTGTGACGATCCTATCTGATTTTTAATTCTTCAGTGACTGAGAAATACACAAAGATCCCTTGCCACACACACTAATCCATCCACTGTTTGAATGCCATCTTTACATCATTGCTCTTACTACTCCAGGTTTGAGGTCATTTCTGGGGCTGCCAGAAGGACTCTGCTGGCTATGACACAGCCTTGCTAAGGACGACAGAGTTTCTACATTTGTTGGTCATGTTTAGGTTCAGTCAAACACGCTAATTGCCTGTGTCATTTATAATTAAAGTGCATTTAAATAAGACAAGAGGCTGTGATGATGGTGGGAAGCCCAGTTGCCTCAGGCCTCTGTTCCAGTTCTGTGGGTTTTTAAGGCTGTAGTGCTGGATAGCCACACACACACGCACAGACGCACACACACACTCCTGACACTCCATATTTTGTTGAGCGGTTCTGGTCCGATTGTTTGCCATCTGTGAGAGAAATTTTTGTTCTGAAGGCTTTGGGATCTCCTGTTCCAACCCATTCAGAATATTTGTGTAACTAGAGGCAGGAAAAGTATGCTGGCTCATCTTGTCTTACGCACACACACACACTCACTCACTCACACACATGCATACGCATATACCACACACTCGCTGATTTAGATAAAAGATGAAAACGATAAACATCTGCTGTTCTGTCTGTCATTCTTTTAAGACAAACTCCTGTTCCCTCCTCATTTGAGAGCCTGTCAGTCCAAAACTGAATCATTTTAGTCTCAGTCAACAACAGCGCAGGTTATGACCCAGCAAATCCAAGCCTATGCCATTATCTCTCAGTAAGACAGGTGAGAGCATGTGCCCATTCATGAACAGAACATTCTTTTAGAGCAGGAGGGATATGGGCATCTCCTCTCTGCTTGCTAAGTATTTCCATTTGGATGTGTCATTTCCCTCCATTCATGTCGTCATTTCATCCTTCATGCATGCATTGTGTTTAACAGTTAGACCATCAGGAGGTCTCATACGTGTGTGATTGGTCTGTGTTACGCAGGTTGTATGGGGCCCCTATAAGGCCGGTCCTCAGATGGCTGCCCGGGGGGGAGAGAGAGTGGGTGGGTGTTTGGGGGGCAAGCAGAGAGACAGAGTGGTCTTTAATCAGTACCGTTCTGTGACACAGTAGCCTCCTCACAGAGAGCAGGCTGTCCAGGTTCCTACACCTTCATCACAGCCTGGTGAGAGTGTGAGGGTGTCTGTCGCTTATGATATGCTAAACTCATTCTTGGTGTTACTGTTTTGTTGAAAAAATACGAAGAGTGAGGAGCTGTTCCTCATTTGCAGGTGAAACGTGTAATGACCCAGAAATGTTCCATGACATAAATCTTCATAAACTACACCAATGCACACAAGTAACTGGCCACCTATTTATGAATTTTTCAGATTATCATAGCCTCATCTCACATTCAGATTCAGATTCAGAGTCATCGGAAATCATCATGCCTGGTGAAAGTCTTCATTTTTCCAGGTGTGTATTAAAGAGGAGTGTATGTACATTTTAGGGGACTTTCATGTGTATATGTGTGTGTTGGGGCAAATGTTGGGGGAAAACTACCGGATTTAGGATGCCATTCTGTAAGATATCATCTTTTTGCAGGAAGGCTAGAGGGGAAGGAGAGAGAGAGAGAGAGAGAGAGGGAAAGAGAGAGCGAGAGAAAGAGAGAGCGAGAGAGAGGGGGGGTAAATCTCTCCTCTATTTAAGGGAATGTGAGCTGGTTCTTTGCTTGACTGCTCTTGACTGGGGTCCTGTTCTTCCCTCCCAGAACAATGCAGGTCAGCTAGCATTTCAGTAGAGTGGGAGACCCAGTCTACAGGTACTCCCCTTATGCTTACTAAAGGTTCCTCTAGACACACACACACAAATGCAAACACACACACACGCATGCACACACACACATATTCTTGGCTATTTTGTGAGTGTACATTAACTACAAATGTACAATCTGTCATCTTAACAAATATGTTTTACAGAATTTGGGGCCATCAGATCCATTCATTCAATGCAGTCTTTGCTGATTGGTGTATAAAGCTAGTTTCCATTTTAGTCATTCGCAACCAGTTTGATCCTAAAACAATGGAAAGAAGTGGAAAGAACGCAATCAAAAGATGTTGTGAAATGATGAATTTAATATTTCCAGGAAAAAAAAAAGAACTCTATACACATTGTATGAATGTACAGCACATTCAGTCAGTATCTGCTCTTACCTTTCTATGAGTTTACCAGTAGAAGGCAGTGCTGTGCAGTAGAGACCAACTGCACTTTAAACTAAATTAAAGTTACACAGTCTTATCACAACCTGTAATCAGTTGCTTCACAGACACACACACCCATCCACACACACACACACGTGCAGAGAGAGAGAGAGAGAGAGAGAGAGAGAGAGAGAGAGAGAGAGAGAGAGCAATGAGAGCAATTCAACAGAAAGAAAGAAAGAAAGAAAGAAAGAAAGAAAGAAAGAAAGAAAGAAAGAAAGAAAGAAAGAAAGAAGGAAAGAAAGAAAAAGAAGAGGCTTTCACAAAAGCAAAAAGTTAGAAAACACTATTAAACCCCTTAAACAAGTATACAACTCAGTGGGCACAGGTATATGAGCTATGTTCTCTCTTCACTCTATTGGCATATTATCACTGTAGAGCTACAATCACTGTGATCACTGAGAAAAGAGAGTTTATATGTAAACACCAAGAGCCGAGTCCTTAACACCTGTTTATTTACATAAGCAGACAGAGGAGATCCTCTCTCTCTCTCTCTCTCTCTCTCTCAGACAGACAGACAGACAGAGAGAGGGGGGGAGACTATGGCCTCTATTGGCCTGGTTTGTCTAGGAATAAGAGAGAAATTTGTCATAAGCAACATACTGGTGACGCAATTGTTTGTAATTCTGTTATTAAGACAACTGAAACACTCACAAAAGTGTTTAGTGACATAAAAAAAAAACAAGAGACACCTCGAGAAACAAAGCTCCAGCAGCCTTGGCCAAGCTGACAGGGTTGCATAACTTCCACTGTAAATCCAACTGAGATATGACACAAAATGGTTAGTGATACTTTCAGTGCACTTATCCTTCTTTCAGCTGCTCTTCAAAAACAATCTGAATTTTGAAATAAATAGAATCCTTTGCACAGAACACTGTGTCTGAGTGACAAAATAAATAAGCAAAGATAATATAGTTGAGTGAAGACTGGCAATTTGATCAATACTTACAAATGGATCTGTGATATGCTAGTAGTGAAGTGTAGTGGGTGTAAAAGTGTAAATTGTTGACAAATGATTAGCAGATTACCCTGCATGTTAACTGTATGCATCAAAAGACTTACACACAGAGAGAAAGAAAGGTTTTATGTGAAGAGCCACTCTGAAATCTTATCCAATACCTGCAAAGTAAGGTTGAATTGCTGGATAGTGCACAATAACCTGACTAAACCTGGGAGTGATCCACACAACACGTCTACAGATACTCAATTGTGTTAGCTGTCAAATGTGACAAATGTGATAACAAATCTCTCTCGCTCTCTCTCTTTCTCTGTGTGTGTGTGTGTGTGTGTGTGTGTGTGTGTGTGTGTGTGTGTGCGTGTGTGTGTGTGTGACTGAAACTAACAAATTTTTCTGTGCATAGTTCACTTGTAACAGGAGAATAAGAGTGCTGTCACTTTGCTAAAGTACCTCATCAAAAGCTCTGACATGTCCTTTCAGTGAAGAGAGACAGCGTTGTGGTTTGGTGAACTCGGCCAGGCTCAGATTAAACTTCCCCTAATCACAGGCCGTCAGAGACAGAGCCAGCCCTGTTCAGACCCGTCTGCCCCTCAGTCACACTCTCATACCTCCTCCCCTACTGGGAGAGTTATACCAATTTGTAAAAGCACAGCACGGTGAATATCACTTTTCAACCATACTTTTGGATCTGAAATTTTACTTTACAGGTTATAACTCTGTCAGGATATTGAGTATCAGTTGTTATTATAATGTTTTAGACAACACAGAAGGCCATGCTGACATTGTCTGTTTGTGTCATTCCATGTCTTGAGCTGTTCCACTGTTAGATAGACAGAAAATTCTCCTTTGGCCTAACCAACACCTCTCAGACTCACTCAATATTCCCATGATAACATTTTAACAAATAAGATCATTAATGTCGCTCCTTTGATTTAGCACTGTTGGAAATTAATCTTAATTTACAGCTCCGCTTCACTATCGACTTCATTGACTACAGAGATTCAAACGGTCTCATTGCCATCTATCTATTCGGTCACATTAATCAGTCTACGTGTGAGGGAGAATGTCTAACCCTAGTCTTTGGTCAAAGTGTGAATTCTGATTACGATGTGTGACAGAAACATTCATGGTTCGAATTACGGAGGAATTGGGGGGGTCTGACCCCACTAATTAAGACTTGGACCCCCCCAAAAGAGATAAAAAAACAGCAGTACCTGGGGAGGGGGGGGGGTCAAAACATATATATATCCTATGCTATATAGCCCTGGAGAAAAAGTTGACCCCCCCTGATTGTCACTGTATAATTCTCACTCTGTACAGATTCATACACGGTCTTGTATTTCACTGGAGGATGAGCTTGTATGTTTTATTCTATTTGAAGGATCAGTCTGACAACTGAAAAATAATTAACTGAATATGAGTGACTGAAACAATAACTCTAGGCTTGTGAATTTCACAGAACAAATAGACTGTATCAGAACTTTTGTTTTAATGCATTGTAATTATTTTGAGAGGACAGTTAAGCATGTGTTATGGGCATGTTATGCGAATCTGAAACATGACACATTAATCATGACCTGTCTCCCACCTGACTTTCTCTCCAATGTGTGTATGTTTTCTCAGTATGGACTTGGGAACAGCTTACAGAAGATGATGAGTAGACAGTTGCGTTGGTCATTTGATCAAAGCAGACCTGCAAGGTCATAATTTATACTTTCTCTCTCTGGGAGGAGTATAGACAGTGTTCATTTCTCTTTCTCTCTCTCTGTCTCTGTCCCTCTCTCTCTCTCTCTCTCAGCCTTTGGCACCGCCCCAGTGATCATCTGTCACTGGGTGAGTGTGAGGAAGGCTGTCCTGCCCAGAGCTGATGAATAATGAAATACATAATAATGAAAAACACGTGTTACTATTTATGTTACACTACCGCCAGATTATTGCCTAGATTAATGATCCCAACAGCTTCTCATTACAGGCTGTTCAACTGCAAAATTTAGTGAGTGACAATTAAAGAAGCAGAAGGAGAAATATAACATTTTCTGTGCTCTGCTGTGAGTTTTATTCTGTTGCATTATGACTTACTGTCTTATACATTCTTTTTGTGTTACACATTCTTTTTGCGTTAGGCTGTACTGTGTTATCCATTCTCTTCAGTGTTCTGCTATGCTATGTTTAGCTGCGCTGCATTATGTTGTCCTGGATTATGCCCTGCTGTGTGTTAGGTTGTGGTACACTGTTTTACAGTAGGCTTTGCTTCATCATGTTTCACAGTGCTACGCTTTGCTGTATTATTGGGTTATTATGCCACTCTTGTCACCACTCTTTATTTACAACAGCCTTTAAGGTGTTGAGGCTTGTATTGAAGTGTGTACATTATTTGTTTTAGCAAACTGTTTATGGATTGTATCCTACATTGCTAAGAGATTTTTAATTGTGGCCCAAATTTTCCTTGTACTTTCAACTCTGTGTTCGCTCAGTCTTCACTATAAAAGATACCCAGCACTGTTACCACAGGGGCTTTCACCCCCACACCCCCCACCCAACTAACTATCTCTCTCATTCCGAAAAGCTTTCCGTGTGACCAGCATGTTACACTTATAGAAACAGTTTTGTACAATCATTTACGAATTATTTAAGCCAATTATGTACAGGTCCCGCATGACAAACACAATGCACGGAATGCATACAAAAAAACAGAATGCACATGACCAAAATAACAGAAACCAAACCCTAAAAAACAGAAAATCCTGGAACACAAACCAAAAAATCAAGATTAAAAGGTTAAACAACAATTTGAAGGAAAATTTCAGTTACAGCCTTTTATGATTTTTTCCCTCCCCATTTCCTTCTATTACTTTACATGTTCTGTAGTCCTGTGTTGGATTATTTTCAACTATTACATATCTACCATATCATACCCCCCCCCACCCCCCCATAGTAGGGGAAAGATCCTCCCTTCAAGATGAGGTCAGGCTACCTCTATCCTCTACTAAAATTGACCATCTGGAGCCTAAAGCCCTAACTGACCCATGGTCAACATCTGGTTTCATAAAGAAGGGTTTTTCTTTTCCTGCATGTTGGGTTAGAGAGGAACAACCTCAAAGCAGACATACCTGAAGCAGATAAGGTGGCACACATTCAACCTGTTGCTATGTCAACCAGGGAGACATGGCGACACTGTAATTGCCCAATTACCTGTGATTTGTGAGGTTGGCAGAAAGAATACATGCTCCTTTTACCTGCCATTCAAGACAAATTAGCCATTTTCCTGCAATTCCCCACTGCAATGCGTTTCTGTTGAAATAGAAGCTATCACATGTCTGTACCTATACAGTGAATACAGTTTGCATGTATTTCTCTACAAATTTATCTTCCCAGTACCCTCAGCATCTAAATTTAGCTTAGGTCTCAAAAGATGTATTCAGCATTGTTCCTTGGGAAAGTTCCTACAGGGAAAAGAGAATGGTACAGATGAGTTTAGACACTAACAGAAATTTGTCATATGTAGAGATATGTTGTGATTAAAGTGAAAACTTGTTGTACTGAGTTGTATTGTATTAGTGTATTAGCATGCTCGACTGTGTCATATAGACTGTAAGTGGGTGTATTGAACTGTGCAGCTGCTCTATGCCGTGCTGATGATGTCACGTTGTTCATCTGTGCATCACTGATTGCCTGTCACTCAATATCTGTGAGAACACTACAAACTCTCTCTGAATTATTAGTCATACGCTTTGTCCGTTCGTGTGAACAGTTTTCACAATGGCCTACTTAATTAAAACTCCTTTCATTATTAGTAGAAAATACGTTACATTTTGTTATTTTTATAATTATCTATTCATTATGAATTTTGTGAAACATACTTTGAGAATGCTGGAAACATTTCACATCAGATGCATTTTTTTGTTTTGCTTTGTTTTTTTTGTTTGTTTTTTTTTTACCCAAATGTGGACATTCCTCCAAAATATGTCATACTGGGTGGAGGATACATCTAGTTTTCTTCACAAATAAGGAGTATACTGTTCAGTGACTCTTCCCAGTCCCAGGCCTGGGGAGACTTTGGCAGCAATACAGAGTCTAAAGCTAGTCTGAGGTAAAGCCAGCAAAGCATGAAGTGTGACCAGCATGTCTTACACAGTATCCAGTCCTCTCACAGTACCTGCACTCACGTCCCTGCCTTGGCACCAGGTCTTCCAGGTAACACACACCTGTGGCATTTAAGGGGAGGAAGTGGGCACAGGAGCACAGGAAACCTGCCTCTGAAAGGAAAAGCTGTGCTCAAGCTTCTTGATATTTGCAATGATCTTGATTTCCTTTTTCAGAAATCAGACACTCCAGTGTTTGTGTGCACTGACAGGCCGCTATAAACGGCTTTGGCGTGTTTAGGGTTTAATGGCAGAGTAAAGCTAATTACCTAATGAGTTTATTAGAGCTAATTATGTTGATTCAGATCTACTTTATTGCAAGACATTTCCTTTCATCTCTTAACAGAGACGTCTTTCACCAGACAACCCCCAGATGTCTACAGAGGTCTGTTTTTTTTCTTTTTCTTTTTTTTTTTTGGTTTGTTTGTTTGTTTCTTAGTTTCAAAAGTTGTAACCTGCCACTCTTGGAATCAGTTCTACAAGGTAAACATTCATGTCAAACTATGTTAGTTTTTTAACACTCTTGTATGAATTACTGACAGTTATGAAGTCCCCACAGTTACCAAAATGACCTCTGAACTGATTTCCAGTTTACCATGTACAAGACTTAATATATAAGTATGGTAATAATATTGACTGAAGTACCTGGAAAGGGCATTTCAGTCCCATATTCCAACAGTCAAAGATTTGTTTTGATTTGTATAAATGCACACAGAATTCCCCTGAATTTGGCATAGGCTTGTCTATATTCATGGATAACTTTTGCCTAGCAAGGCAAGATATATGATATGTGTCAGCTGGTTAACTACTCATGAGCAAGCTCCAGCTCTCTGTAAAGTATGCTTCTGCTGGAGAGGCTACTCTTGCTTATTTTTTATCTCCTACAAGCTGATGTTATGTAATCAGTTTCTGAAGAGCCTTAAATTCTCTTATGAATGTATCCATTTTAAAAAGTCTCTAATCAGCACAGGGAGGGAGTCAGTCTTATTAAATGTTGGATGTGTGTTTAAGGAAATATGTGGGTGTGTGTGTTCTCTGCTGCCCTGAGAACTTTCCTTTATCCTCAGTCTAACAACACAGTGGAAGGAGGCAGCAGACCTTAAACATTGTCAATGGCAGAGATTAGTTCCTGGTGTGTGTGTGTGTGTGTGTGTGTATGTGTGTGTGTGTGTGTGTGTGTGTGTGTGTGTGTGTGTGTGTGTGTGTGTGTGTGTGTGTGTGTGTGTGTGTGTGCGCGTGTGTGTGTGGTTGCCTGCCATACATGCATCATTGCACCATGGCTTTGGAGCCATTGTAAACTATGTTACAGTTGGTTAGAAGGTGTGGTAGGGTTGTCTGGTCCCCTGGTAACTGCCAGGTCTTTGGGTGGCTGTCATCAATGAGCACAATGTCCTCAAGAGAGCAACCACCGCTCAGAGATTTACAAGCAGGTAACAGCCATGAATAAAATCTTTCTATCCCTAATTAAAATAAATGCCTCCGATTTTACAACAGTCAGTTTCACCCAATCTGCTAATTTCCATTTTAATTACTCTGATGCACGTAATTAGCATGCACAGGCCACAGGACATCTTGTTTGCATACTAAATTGAATAATTGAATGAGAGCTACTTACTAAATTAGAAAATGTGGCATAACACTCCATGATTCCAGCAAATGTTCAAGCAACTGAACGACCACACTGGGAATAGTTGCTTTTGCATATCCATTTCCAAAAACGCTCTGCTAATTTAAAATGGAGAACAATCTCATGACGCTGACATTGAGTTACTGTTCTGGAGTAAAGGAGCAGAAACAGAATGACTGCAGTGAGGACCATGGTAGGACAATGGACACAGTGAGAGATTCATGAAGACGCGCATCCTCTTAGGAAATTTCGCAAGCTCCTGCACTCTTCTGGTGTAGGACATCGAGTCTGTGATGAGACGGATTGGGGGAAAGAGGGGCAACATAACCAAATTACTGGGTGAGTGTGTGAAATGTAAACACACTTTTGCAGTGCCAAGCTCTCGTGGGACTAAGCTGTCTCCGGCTTCTCTAAAGCATGTTCAGGCTGAATAATGGCCCTTTAACACTAACGCTGAATCTCTTATCAACGTAATACTGCATTAGCTCTCTAGTAAAGAGCATTCAGGAGTCAGTTGTGTTTATTTTCTAATGTAGTTTTCACAGTTTGCTCACTTTGCACTCTGTGTTTCCATTTTCTCCTTTACCTTTGAGCTGAGTTTGTTATTGATAGGCTTTCAAGCCCTCTGTGATACACTCTATCTCACATAACCTTTACAGAGGCGGGTTCTGAGCAGTGCTGAGCTCCTGGGGTGCTATGTGCTCAGACTTTAGGCAGGATAAATGTTTAGAGGGAACATGTTTTGCTGCTCTTGTCTCTTCCAGGATAGCATAAACATTTTTCGGCAGAAGAAAGCTATACTGACCGCTAGGCCAGCCTGTGTCTGCCTTGTTTGTGTGTGTGTGTGTGTGTGTGTGTGTGTGTGTGTCTGTGTCTGTGTCTGTGTCTGTGTGTCTGCCAGAATTACTGCATTTCTGTCTGTTTGTCTCTGTCTGTCTAGGTGCACTGAAAGAAGGCTGCAGACAGACATTTGTAAGTTGCAAATATACACACATCTCTAAACCACCACATTCTCTCCATTTGAGCCCTCTGTAAAAACACAGGATATCTTGTGGCCAAAATCACAAATTTGTTGAATTACGTGGTCTTTATACCTTCCTTTCCTTCTGTCCCTCACCCACACACACACACACGCACACACAAAGATCATCAAATAGTATCCACCAACAATGAAGCAATTAATACTTTATCCAGTTCAAACTGCACTCTGTTGCATACACTGAGTGTAATGTATGACTGAGTATAATGTAAAATGTATAAATGTATCCAGCATTTACAAAATAGTCATCTTGCTCATGTATCAGCCGAGATATTTTGGATATTCATAAACAGAACATTTCAGCAGAAATATAAAAGTGGAGTGAGTAGAGTGAATTGATAATGCTGGCTTAAAGAACAATGTCTTCCCATAGCTGAGCTGAGCTGAGATCTTCTCAAGATTTTTTTCTTGCCATAGTCTCTGGGGGTTAATACTCATTTTTCAGTTTTACTGCTCAACAAAAAAAGAGGAAGATTGTTAGTTGAACTGTATTGTTTCATGCATTCCAGTATGCTGTCCTTTATTGCAAATGCTTTCTTTAAGTATTATTCAAGATCCTATAAAACTCTGGGTTTGCTAGTCCCTGCATTACCACTAAACTGAAATGTTTGTGTTTTACAAACTGAACGTTGCATGTCTCTGAATGTAAAATGTATATCTACTCCAGTGTGGGATAGGTGTTAGGACAATGCACAGGACTGTGGTATAATTGGGCTCAGTATGTTGATGGTTTCAGTCTGTCCATCAAAGCCCTGCTGTATTCCCCGCCTGTGACTTTCCCATCCTCAACCCCCCTGCCCCAGTTTTACAGCCAGAGGGCTTAACAGAGATCTCTGCAACCACAGAAGTGTTTGGATCAGTGCTAAGGCTTGGCAGCCACAGGAAGCACTGACTCATTTTCCTCTGTTATTGACTAAGGCAACAAAGCCATTCTGTGCCTCCTTATCTTCTTATGTTTTCATTACAATATACATTGTGTTTGTCTGTGTGTGACAGAGAGTGTCATACTGAAAGAGAGAAGGTCATATCTCTAGTCCACAATTTCACACAAATTGACTGACGTTGTTTCTAAATGCTTTCAGTTATGTTATCCATCCTCTGTGCCCTTTGAGATCACGTTTTTGCTCTGTGTTTTATGATTTTAATGACCTGCTTTGTGATTTATTTTCTGAATGCTCAGTTTTAATTGTTCCCTCTGTACTGCTTTGTATGAAAGTGATGCGACTACATTCAGAGTCGCTGGCTCATCACTAGAAACGTCAGATACTTGGACCCACTTCAGAACACTCCGGGCCGTTTCCAAATTACTGACACGAACACTCGCATCGCACATGCGCACATTACACATAGATTTGCTGAAGTTGCCAGAGGAAGATTTAGGGCTAGGGTGAGCGTTACTTCGTAAATAAACCTCACTAAACTGAAAAACCCTATGCTATTTGATAATCAACAATTCTATGTAAAATCTTTATCAGTTTATGCACATGAAAATTTCAAGGATTTTTTTTTCTGGACATTTTCAGATGCTAAAATGGATGAAATCTAAAACTGCCCATCTGAGTTTGGCAGAATTTAAAAATTCTGATTTAAAAATGTTCTTTTGCTGATGGTAACCTGCCCATTTCTTTTATTGCAAATGTTACTAAAAACATTTAAGCTGATTCTGTGTGAGAGACAGAGCGGGTGTGTTTGTTTGTGCGGTGGTCAGTTGTTAATTTAAGGTGTTGTCAAATTCTGCTACAGAAACCTTTGAACGCTGCTGTAGAACTATGTCTGAAGTCATTTCATGTTGAAATGATAAAAATGTGAGTTATAGGCTTGTTTATCCTGCTCTTAAGGCCCTGAGAGCATTATCAAACACAGGATGCATTAGGCCAGTATTGTTAAAAGTGTTTTTAAGATGTAATAAATCCTGGTAATTTATGTTCTCACGGTCGCGTCACTTCACCCTGACCTCCTGGTTTGCATTTGGCCTAAGCTCTGCACCCTTAGAGCATACCTGTATGACTATTTTCCCAGCAAATTCAGTCATTAACAACCCATCTTTTGTGTCTAAGTATGATTGTGGGTGTGGGCATTTGTGTGTGTGTGTGCACATAATTAACACCTACATTTATTTTTAGTTTTGTTTGAACCACTGCTGTCGCTTCAAATTTGGATGTCATAAGCTGTACTTTATTATAATTGGTAGACCTGACTCTGATCGTTCCTGTCTGATCACATATTCTTATTTTTATTGATCTCCCTATGTCCTCCCTGTGTATTTGTGTGTGTGTGTGTGTGTGTGTGTGCGCGCGTGCGTATGTGCGCGCGCGTGCCTCAGTTCTTCTGATTCGTCTGTAAGAGAAGCGGTGTGATTTATAACACCATGAAACAGAGATGTATTGCCGCAGTGCGTTGCAGAGCGCTGTTTCTCACTTTTATTTTGTCACATATCGATTCTAAGGACGAACGCGGTTTACAATTATCATTGAAACCTGTGAATAATGATGGCTGAAATTAACTATTTTATAAATTCCAAATCACGTTTAATTAAAATAAATAACATGGATATTTTTCTGTTCTTTCTTGCTCTTTGCAGTATCCTTCCTCCACTCCCGCTTTTCTGTGTTTTCAGTTCATCCCTTCATACTGTTTGATCATCAGAGAAGTGATGAGGTGCTAATCTGCTAATCTAAAGTGTGTGTGTGTGTGTGTGTATGTGTGTGTGTGTGTGTGTGTGTGTGTGTGTGTGTTTAACTCGTTCGCAGACCGAGTAAACCTTGAAATTGTGAACGCTGCCCTCTCACATTCCGGCTTCTCTATTACAACGCCAATATTTGAGCCCAAGGGTCGGAGCCAAAACGACGATCTCAGAGTGAGTGAATATCAGTCAACACAAATGCTCAAATTTCCGCTGTTTGCTCACGATCTACTAATTTAACAAATGCACAGATTAATGACACGAAGGATCCCCAAGAAGAGGACAAAAAGGCAACCAAATTCAGATGATTTTTTTCTTATCACATTGTTCTGCAAATGACAATGCCTTTCAGTAGTCCTAGGTTTAATGATGCAGTTACGCAAATACTTCTTTTTTTGCTGCAATTTAATCACATCGAGCGGTGAAGAAAAAATGCCAACATTTAAATATTCAGTCCAGTTTAGTAGGCATTAAACCTGAGCATTTAACCCACCGCGTTCTGAGTTTAACTGCTCAGAGGTCAGCGCAGTGTTTTATGAACATACCCTATAAAATGTTTGCATTAAATGGCTGTAATTATTTTAGAGGAGGTGAAGGTGGGGTGTGATTTAGGTTACTAACCGAGAATTATCTGTATCCATATCTGTAACACAGATAGCTAAATATTACTAAATTATATTGCATTTAGTCATTTCATAGATTTATTTGTCCAAAATGACTTACAACAGAGCGTAGAAAATATGACCAGTACTTATAGTAGTGGTAGAAGCAGCGGCATTTGTAGAAACACTGGTAATTTGAATTGCACCGTTATTATCACTTTTTTGTCGATATGTCGCTGGCTCACGAAGCTGTGCATTCATCTTGCACAACTGTGAAATCTTTCCAACGAATAGATCACACCATAGCAGAGTCTTAATTCTTTATTAACTAAAACTAAACTTCAATTCTGTTCTTGTTTTGAAACATTTTTAATTACGTACTTTATCTTGTCGTTATCAGCGACCCTTTTTCGAAATAAAATTGCAAAATATTTTCGCTGCAATACCTAGGCCTATGTTTTGGTCACATAAACATTATGGGACACGTGTCTTAAATAACATAAAGTTCTTACCATGTAATTAATATCTAATTAAATATCTTGAATATCTCGTAATTTGTTTTCTTGAGTTCTTTTATTCTGCTGTCGTGATTCGTCAGACTGGTTGGCTGAATGTCACACATGCCACTTACTTACACATGCTCACGATTAAAAACAGCCCTTCATTAACATCTATTTGCTCATTAATGCGAAAACTGAAGTCACTGGCATAGACTAGCACTAAAGGCATTAAACATGTTAGAGTATGCCAGCAGTGCTGATTACGTGATTACTCTGTAGCCTATACAGCTCTTGCCTCTCCATTAACCGTTCTCCTATAATCATATAAAGATGGATTATCTGTGGTAATATGTACCTTCCAAAATGACAGAGATTACCTGCATTTCTGCGGAATTGCAGTAACCAGAATTAGATATTCCGCAGTTTCCAAGCGGTTTCTCTATTGTGTCTAGGAGTTCCATTTCAGAGTCTCGGGACTTAACTAAACCGAAATTGTGTAGCTCACTTTATTACGCTTCCTCAACAAACAATATAGTCGTGTAGATCGAATGAATAGTCCCTCTGTCTCTTATTTTTATGCATGTATGTGATTAGTTGTTGTTTTTTTTTTTACATAAATGTAACAGTAACAGGAGTATTAATGATGCCTGCCATGACCGGGCAAGTCATTCATTTCTCCAGTTTACTAGTTTTAAATTAATGTATCCAAGGCTACTTTCCATTCCATTGTTGCCCGCTGTCAAACTGAAGTTGTGATTCCTTTTTAGGCTTTCCGCTCAGGAGACCCTGATGGTTTTTCGGGTTTGTGCGGATTACAATATATTAGCAAAATGGCATTAAGAGGACCGGTCATTAGGTCGTATCCATGATTTGCATGTATCCATGAATGTAGTGTTGACATATTGGGGCTCCGTTCATTTCACTCCTATATTACTGAAATACTCGATCAGATAGTCCCAGATTTGTACTATTTTACCTGGTTGACAGTAAAGATGATCCAAAAAAAACAAAAAACAAAAAACAATTAATACGTAGACCTATGTCTTCTTTTTAACAAGTATCAGAGGCGCCTTGGAATGTAAATATGAACGCGCTCTTAAAAGGCTACATTCTCTGTGTCAACTGTTGCAGCCAATTAGGCCTTAATAAAGCCGTAAATAATTCGCGGCATTAAGCGTGGATTTGGGATAATCTTCAAATTCTGAACTCAGCGCCTCCAAGTATGATGGCTAGGTCGAACAGCTGATCACCTGGGGCATCCAATAACATCTAAAAACAGTCAGGTCCGCGGATGAATGCGATTGAAAATAAACCTTGTGCGGCACATACCAGGGTGAGTTTACGACCACACCTACCAAAACCAGCCCTTTCCACTGGGAGAGTCTCGAGTTTGTTGTGGCTTCATTCAGTGTATCGTTTGCAGGTGATGCCAAGTGCAGATAAGGGTCGCCGAATGTCCTATTTGTCTAGACTTGTGACTATAGGCCAGTGACACGGGATGGGTTTTTACCACAGATCGGCCTTAAAGTGAACATAACCCAAACATCTATTAGGCCACATCGTTATTTATTTTCGGCGGGAATGTGATGTCCACTTGGGATAGAAAGAAACGTCCAAAACATCTAGGTGTGAAGTGTCATTTCTTCTCGAACAACGGTGAAATACAGTTGATTGTGACTTCGGCTGGTTTGAATGCAGCGTAAACATTTGTTCATAACACCATTCTGATTATTATATTTTAATTTTTCAAATATATTTATTTGTTCGTCAGCTGAGGTCCTGTTACACTTAAAATTGTATGCTGTTTTGGCCTACATGCAAACCGCTGTTATAACAGCACAGTAAGCGGTATTTTTGACGACGATGATAATGAACCTCGCCGAAAAATCCTGAAAAGGCACACAACGTACGCGTTATTTTCAGATGTTTCACACGTGTAATTGAATGTTTTTGGGTAGACAAATGAAAAATAATTCCTCACGAGAAGCTGCATTTTTGTACATGTGTTGTTAAGTGTTTTGGCCATCCACATCCGTAAACGCAAGTAATAATAATAATAATAATAATAATAATAATAATACCAATAATAATAATACCAATTATTGCTGTGGTTGTTGTTGTTATTATGCATATTATGATTATGATTATGATTATGATTATGATTATGATTATGATTATCATTATTATTGTTGTTGTTGTTGTTGTTGTTGTTGTTGTTGTCATCATCATCATCAACACCATCATCGTCGCGTTTGTTGGTTTTAAAATTTCTAATGCCGCTATCAGATCACTCCATATTCTGTCCTTACTTTCCACCGTCAGAGAGATGTCAGTTTGGCTGCTGTGAATTTTGGTAAATTGTAGATTAAAATTCTAAAAATGCCTTTCATTAAAACATCCTAAAGTGAGCAAAGCCCAAATGCAACGATGCAAACAGTAACTGACATTAATACTTGCCACCGCGGAAAGACGTTCAACCCATACTCTGCTGTAAACTACAAATGTGACACTAATGTGTATGGTGCATTGTGTGGTCCTGATACACAAAATACATGCCTAAATTCCCGCAGTTGTTTAACCGTTTGTTTTTATCTTCTTTATTCCAGTGCTCTCTGTAGTCGTGACAATAAATAACAATAACTTAATTTTGTTCAAGAATCTCAAAGGATCTGTCAGTCATTTCAGGTGGGCCTAAACTTTTCAACAGTTTTCATCATCAAAGACCATGCGCGTTATGACAAACACAGGGTTCTTTGGACCCCACAAAAAAGTAAGAAAAAAACATAGGGACAACACAGCAATTACTTAGCAAATGTGAGATATTCTGCAATTCAACAAAAAATGCTCCTCAACGACAAAAAGTAGGTGGATAAGTTTTATATCCATCATTAATTCCGAACTCCGTCCACATCAGATTCGGTGACTCGTTTTTAGGGTAAAAAAGGAGTTCCCACAGCAGTGAGATAACATAACATGGAGCTCCTCTTGAATGCAGTTTGTCTCGTAAAATTCTTTGTGTACAGCGCTCTGTGACGAGCGAGCATCATGCAGGGTAGGCCACTGGAGGGCTTGATTGACTGGCAGTTTGGTGGTTGGTCACTCTCACGTTTCCACAGGGCTTGGTACCATGCTGTTCGGTGTGTCTGGTAACTGCGACGACAAAGAGGTCACATCGCTGCCCGAGGAGTTTCCTAAAGAACCCGATTCCGAGAAAGAAACCTGTAAGGCAAGAGCAGGTTTCACTCAAAATACAGTCTTGGATGATTTATGGGAATGAAAAAGCGATTCATCACCCAAATTTAGAGATCTGAGAAAGGAACACATCCTCCTTGCAAGTGAACTTGTTCTGTGTATTCGCCCAAATCGCGGGATTTTTTTATGCTTATTTTCAAGGTAAATTGTCAAGAAATATGGAAAACTTTAATTTACGTTTGTGCGTTAGAGTGCACGAAATCACTAGAGAGAGAGAGAGAGAGAGAGAGAGAAAGAGAGAGTTCAGCCTCTGAGACACTCACCAGCTGTTGAAACGCGGGCTGGTCTAGGTCACTCTGCAGGGCGAACTCGCTGAGTGCTTTCCAAGGTGGCTGGTAGCTCTGAACCTCCACTTGGTTACCCGATACCGACGAATCGTGTCTGATAGGGCTACCCGCCACTAAAGCAGTGCCTGTGAGACCCTGTAGATTCTGAGCCACCAATTTGCAATATTAAATTGGCACTTCTGTGATTTATACTCTAGCAATATTCAGTGTGCCGTAACTCTTAAGCGCAGCTCGCTCTGGAAATGCATGAATGAAAAAAAAAAAACACTTGTCTATCTTCTTAGAACTAGAGAGGAGCTGTTAGATATGCAATGTTTCGAAAGACGTGTCAAAGGGAGTGAATGAGGTAAATTACAGAACCATGGACTGAAGCCGAGAATGACCAGAAAGCAAGCATTGGAAAACTTAAAATTACATTTTAAACAAGTTTTGAGTTGTTTTGACATGTATTATTAAGGAGTGAAAGACCTTGCACTAAAGGCTTCCTGACTTACTAAGATGCTTACAGTCTTATCGCCATGCTGTTGTTGCTGTAGTTGCTTCATAAGAATGGATCTCTTTTTGTCCTTGCACCGTTTATTTTGGAACCAGACCCGGATGACTCGAGGACTCAGGCCAGTCATTTCCACAAGCTGTTCCTTCATAAGCGCATCCGGTCGTGGGTTAGCGTTGTAGCATGTCCGCAACGTGTGCAGTTGCTTCTCGTTCAAAACTGTCCGCACACGAGTGGTTTTCTCCGACTGTTTATGCACATGGTTACGATGTGGTGCTTGTCGGACCGAGATTGGTTCCGCTGTAACATAATGAATTCGTAAAGATTTCAAATTACGTGAAAATAAATCGAAACAAACAACAGACAAAACTGCAAAAACGGTTGGAAAGGTTCATATATGAAATGTATGCTTATTTAATAAAATTCCATAGATGATGTTGATGATGGTGACATCAAACAGATCCACAATGACAAGAGACGTAGGAGAAAATCAGCAGAACCACGAATCACACTATAGCAAACACTAATCATGTACACTAATGATGTGATGAAAAAAATTAAATGAGATCTAAATTTGTCCAGAAGAGTATTAATGTGGTTATTAAAAGCATTAATGATATAAAAATACATTTGTGTTTCTTTTGTTCATTGCCGTTTTAAAGTGTAACTCTAATATTTTCTTATGTAACAGTAGGAGACATTTCTCTCTCTCTCTCTCTCTCTCTCTCTCTCTCTCTCTCTCTCTCTCTCTCTCTCTCTGTTTTTTTTTTTTGGTTGCTTCTGATATTATTTTTAAACAATCTTTAATTGCGAGATAGAAATTAGATTTGTTATCATAAATATTAATTTTACAAATGCACGGGCACTTTATTTTGAAAATAATGCAAAATATACCGTGCTTTAGTATACCAGGTTTGTTTCTCTCTAAAAGACACCAGATCCGCAATCTTGTTCTTGATGTTTATGGTTCATGCTGCACTTAATTGTCATTGTCAAATCAGGTCATGTTTGACTCTTTAAAAATGATCAGTCCCTATTAAACCAACAACACTGACACATCTTAAATTAAAGGGGCGTGAAAATACCTTGATTTTCAGCTGCCAAGTCAGCTCATTAGTTCACAGTAGGCTATTTTGGCTGCTTATCAAGTTTTAAACCGAATCGATCTTAAATTACAGATTATGTAACGGTACAAGACAAACGCCGTAATTATGTCTTTGAACATTAACAAATTGGTTATTTACTGCATGCCAAAAATGCAACATATTACATATTTCCCTACTGTTATACAAAGGTCACTGTAGAGCGATGTGATTTCAGCCTATTATAATGTCCCAGTAGCCAGTCCTCAAGTTTTCGGCTAGTTATTCATAAGTACATCAGTATATTACTGCAAAACTGGCTTACAGTGATTTAAACAACGCCGCTACCCTGATATTATCGATAATAATTTTTTAAAAAAAACACGGATACTATGGACAATCCTATATGTTTTGGCGATATCTGATTTTGATAATACGCAGCAGTATTCTCTGGCTGACCTGCCATATGTAAAGCCCTACTGGAATGAATGTGTCCTGGACTGAGAGGGCTTCCTCCCGCACCGCGCTCAAGCAGTAGCCCGTGGTCCGCTCGGCACAACAGTTCATCGTCTCGTACGGAGAACTCATCTCCTGGCAGAAGCTGCCGGCTGCACATCGCGCAGCGAAAACACTCGATGTGGTAAACATGTTCCCGGGCCCTCATCACCAAGTCGCTGCTGCTGAAGCCCTGACAGCATTTCGCGCATTTTATTCCAAACAACCTGGAAAATAAAAAGATGGACTAATTTGTTTCTTGGACATTGATATTGTTGTGAGACTCACACAGGCTCTCAGAAATGGCATATACTCTCGAGAGGAATAATGCTGAAAGATTAAGGCGATCAGCTTAAGAATGATTCTTTTCTTCCAGTCTAGAAGAATCACTACCTGATCGTCATTTTGTCACTTCAGAACACATGCAAAATACTTATACACAGATTTCTGAATTGTTTTCAAATATGCGCCATGATTTTGATTTTGACTCATGTAGCTACTTACTGGAATATTAAAGCTTACCTTACATAATCTCTTTTGCAATATGTTTTCCCGTCTCGTACGAAGCAAGTGCAGGTCTCATCGAGATACTGACTGCATTCTGCACACTTCAGGCAGGCTGCGTGCCACTCCAGGTCGGGGGAGACCCTGAGGATGTACTGGTCATGGATCTGACTACCGCAGCCAACACACATCGCCAATCCAGACTTCTCTGTGTATTAAGCAAACGTCTCTCAGTGAGCTATCTGCTGTAGGCTGTTCCATAACATGTTTCACTCATAGCACTGAAGTTACCGGGTTGTCTTTATTTGTATAATGACTTTCTTCGATTTTTGTAGTGAATAACTTGTCGCACGTTTCGTTCCGTTTTAAAATATTTGTTTTATAGCCATTCAAACATTTATCCTGTACAGGATGCCAAAGTTAAATAAGAATTGAATTTACCACATTATTTGTTCCAAATTTTCAGAATTGATGGATCAATAAACATTTAAATACATACTCTTCTTACGGTATTTTATTAGTCTGTATTAACGTACATTGAGTAAACAGAGCAAAATTTAGATCCTTTAAATCAAATGCAGCACACATTCTTGCGAACAGCTGAACTTACTTTTGGAATGATCCCCCATATCACTCAGGAAAGCAGAGCTGAATATTATATCCACCATGCAGGATGGTTGAGGGGAGGGTTACGGAAAGAAAAAGCTATTGCCCTTTCCCTGTTGCACAACAACTTCACTCCGGAATGGAGAAAGATGGAGAGGGGGAGAAAGAGAAGAAGGAGAGCGAGGAAGAGTCTGCAGTGTTCCATACACCGCGTGACGTCACGCGTAAAACTGGACAGGCGCGTCAATAGGGGGCCACAGGCAACCATTGATAATGTCAGGACTGTCTGATAAAGCATCGTATAGATCAGGTATTCATCTGCTGGTGTCACCGATTGCCATTACTTATTGTGTTCTTAATGTAAGAGTAAAAAAACTCAGTACCGTCATACAGGCAAACGTTATACTGTCTGTGACTTCTAAGGAAAAACACAATGACCGGTAATTAATGACATAGCCTTAGATTATACAGGATATCACTGGTAGGTACAACAGTTAACAAGTTAGATAGGGAGCATGATCTTTGAGATTAGTCGAATAAAAATTCCCCTAAGCGCCACGTAGACACCTACTGGCCGAACATTGGAACTGTCTCACGAGACATTCGGGGAAGCAAACTAGTATCATATGTGGGAATTCAGTCAGTAAACAATACGTATGCTATGTGTAAAATGAAGTTCCTCATAAGCCACTCCCGTGATTGAATCATTAAATTAAAATGCTGCGAGGGTCCGCTTTCCGCTGAACTACTGATTCCTTACGTGGCAAGCATGGGCTACATGGATTTCCATAGGCCTACCCTTATTAGAGTTAGGCTATCTGAAACTATATTTAGCTTGCTCTCCTCCTTGGATCAGTGCGATGTTTCTTTGTTACTTCCGTTTTTCTTTGTACGTAGTGGACTAATTTTCAAAAGTTAAGTACAAAGTAAAGAGTTAAATGTTCGAAAAGGTATTCAAAGTTCAAGTTCAGTTATGTTTGCACGTCATGGAACCAGAGGGTTAGTGGTTCGAATCCCAGGCATGAATATGCTGGGATTCTGATTTGACATCGGACGAGTGCTGATGACTCTACTATTTTTCAGACTGATTAGTTTTTGGGTTTTTTTTTAAATTTGGCTCGTTGATCCAGTTAATCCAAGAGTGCAATAGCATACGCTTCCCGCAGGAAGGCCTATTTCCTCTCCTCCGCAGGACGTCCCTGAATATGACCAATGGTCTCATCATGATGACTCTAAGACGAAAGCATTTGATGGTTACTGACGTTTTATGTATTGATTATACATAAAATGTCGATTGACATAACATTTTACGGTTTGCGGCAAATCCCGAATGACTATTGACAGTATGAAATCTTAATGAGAGTTATTTTGTGTTAATTATGTAATGCGTGGAATGTTACTATCCATTAGTCTGAGTTATAAATGAATTCGTTGAAACAAAAACTTCTTAAAAACTTTCACGTACCCTACATGCTCAAGGTCAGAGCAGGTTTATAAACTGATAAAGTTCAAGTTCACAAATGATGCCAATTCAGTCTCCAATTGCCAGAAATTTAAATGAAATCTCAAAGTCTCTGTAATACGCGACGAATCAATACCAGAATGGGAAAAATTTATTATTACTTTTATTTATGTGATACCAGTAGTAATGCCACTGTTACTGGTACAGTATTAAGTGATACCTAAATCATCAGTTGGAAGTACCTAATTAGCAATAATTAATAATAATAACTAATCAGCAGTTTCCCTGTTTAATTTTATGTTGGTGTTTTATGTCTTTTTAATAAATATATCGATATAAATGTAATAACTGAGCATAATGTTGTCGTCTCTTTAATCGTCATGAACATGATCGCAATCAGATGGATTTTTTAACCTGAATTTCTCGCTTAATGGATACATGATTACACCTCGTGGAGAATTTCTCCTCGTACCATTAGGGTACAGTGTACAGTATGAAACGATTGTCCGAACAGTCTCGCGAGAACAAATACCGCGAGAACTAATAATATTATCCGCTCCGCTAACGTCTGCAGCTGTACCTTGCCATGTATAAAGCGATTAATAAAAGCAGTCTGAGGCAACTGGTGAGTTAAACGCGAAAACATTTCAGGCAGAACATTTTCAGTAGTACAGACAACAGTGAATTCCAAAGCAACTCCGCCAGTCTAAGTGTAGGCCATAGTGAACTTTTGAGAAAGTGTAACCAGACAGCCTGCACTTGAACTTGAGTTCAGTTGAGGACACAAGTATGTCGCAGCTGGAGTAGCAATGTTATAACAAATTTCTGACGAGCACATTCAACAATTTTTAAATGTAAATGCATGTGGGTCTTTATAACTTTCAGAACTGTATGAATTATGGAGCATTAACGCCGCACTTTTAAACCGATTCTGGTTTTGCTGCAGTGTCGACAGGGAATTCTTTCCCCGCGGGGTATGATTGGAGCATGTCATTATTCCGGAAAACAGGAGGCAACTTTTTACAGTTCACGTTTCATCATATAAAGGAATCACCGTGATCTGTCAAAAATATTATTTTACCAATTTTGTTGTCACACTAGGTCAAAAACCTTTAATATAACGAAAATGAAAATGAATTGAGAACGACATTTACAGTAGCCTCACTGAGCAAAATAGCTAGATACCGTGTTATAGTTGTGGCAGTCTAGTTAAGAGGCAGACCCATGTTTTGCAGTTCTTATTGCAATTTAGTTTACTCTTTTGTCATTTTTAAAATCATGTAACAATTATTTAACTGTAAAACATGCAAATATTAGTCATCAGTTACATTTGCCCTTGTCTATTTCTGTATAGCCTTGTCTCTTGAAGCGGTTCCAGAGCACGTTGGTGGTGGCAGAGCACGACAATGAGAAACTGACACCCGTCACACTCAACGCCATTACTGCTGCCAGCAAAGTAGGGAGTGAAATCTCTTGTCTGGTAGCGGGAACTAACTGCGCAAAGGTACAGTGCAACAATATTCACGTGAAACATCTCCTGTTACTCAACCTCAAACACATAACCCAACAAATTTGTTGAAATACAACAAATTTCAAATACTCTAGCTGCCAGTCCTTCTCTTCAGTAATTCAGTCATATGTTTACTTGCATCCTTTTATCAAAGCAAAGCTTCTTACAAACTTTTGACATTTTCAAGAATGAACATATTATGTCTGGACTTGGATGTTACGTTACTCTTATTTGTGCTGGTGAAGGTCACAGAGGAGCTGAGTAAAGTGAAAGGAGTAAAGAAGATTCTGGTGGCTCAGCATGACGCCTACAAGGGTCTTCTGCCAGGTGAGATAGCACTGCACCTGACAGAAAAATCTGACCAATCAGGACTGCTCTGCTGAGGCTCTACTTTACTGTTAGAATCTGACCCCACAGCCGTTGTATAAGTATTTGGTCATAAACTATGCTATAAAAATAATAAATCGTACATAATATTTTCTTTATGGTTTTTTGTCATGCTGAGATCTTCATTGTGTCTCTCAGGCTTATCTCTTTTGTGTATCCTTCTTTCACGTATAGCACTCATTACTTTGTTGTATTTATATACTTTAAATGCACCACAGTGTTTGAATGAAATGAATTGTATATTAAAATTCTGATTTTTGTTGTCATCATGACACTGAGTCTGATCTCTGTGTGTCCTTTAGAGGAACTAACTCCACTGATTCTGGCCACTCAGCAGCAGTTTGGCTTCACACACATCTGTGCTGGAGCCACTGCCTTTGGAAAAGTGAGAAAAAGCAACAAATGACATGACGTAATTTAAAACAGACAACATCACCCTCTGAGTAGACATTTCCAAAATATTTACGGACACTCTTTAGGACACGAGTTATTATGACATCAGATCTGTCCCTTATGGAATAAAAGTTTTGGGTAATGATGAAGATTACAGAAGGGGGTATGGTTAGAAGGAGATTTCAGGTTAAGTAACAGACCAGTTTTCTGAGAATAAAGTGTCGACTTGCCAACCCATACATTAATTTTACTGAGTGACACATTTATTTAGTGCTGAATGATGATTACGTTTTCTGTACTCTCAATGTGTTATTTACTTTTTTTTTTTTTTTCAAACCTGTGTGTACATTCTGTTTGTGCTTTCTATTCATAGCTGACTGAGTTACATCTTGTATTATCTGATAAAAATTCAAGCACATATCAGTGAAAGTATATTTGAGATGTTTTATCAGATTTTTTTTATTGTAGTAAAAGATGTTGAGTGTTTACTATGATAGATTTGGGTTTATGTAAGACTGTCTCCTTTCTCTACAGAGTCTACTGCCCAGAGTGGCTGCAAAGCTAGATGTGGCAGCCATCTCTGACATCATAGAGGTCAAATCCCCTGACACATTTGTCCGAACCATCTACGCCGGTAAGGCAACAACTGTCAGAATGACTGCAGTTTAAGTATATTTTAACCATTTTCATATATACATATGTACTTAATCGATGTACTTGTTATACTGAACCACACTAACTTGGCTCAGTATTAGCTGGTCCACATTATCCCCTTACAGAGGTTATGCTTCTGAGGTGTACATGGAAATTATTTGAATTTTTTTGAAGCCTAATGTTCAAAGTTTTTATAAAATTTGCCAAAAGCTGGCTGATACAAAAAAGTGGCTACATCTTTATTTATTCTATCACTTGAAACAAGAGCAGCCAGGCTGTGAGAGTTTTAATGTGCTCTAGAAGCCTTCGATATGGAATCGGAAAAATTTTGCAGTAGAGAGACATTACAGACCTGTGACACATTTTCTATCCGAAATGTTCATGTTAACACCGTATGATAGCAGTACATTACTGTGTCTATTGTCCTTTTGTTGTTGTTTCATGGCCTAACATGCTCTGTATTGTCTATTTGTTTTAGCAGACAAATCCTTGATCTTCAGCTAGACAAAAAAAGAGAGAAGCAAAAAAAGAAGAAATATTGATTGATAAATGTTGCATATTGTGCAAATATCAGAATATTTGAAGACACTGTTTTTAGCCCTGTCCTAATATTAATGTGTCAGTCTGTATAGATTAATGTCAGTGTTTCGTTTGCTCATCATGAGGTTTTGTTTCTGCATGTAGGGAATGCCCTGTGTACGGTGAAGTGCAATGAAAAAGTGAAAGTATTCACAGTGAGAGCGACCTCTTTTGAGGCTGCACCAGTGCAGGGTGGAAGTGCAGCCACTGAACAGGGTAAATCATCTCCTAAAATTTACTCCTAAAGTAATGTGATTTGACTTCATTGGGTGTTCAGAAGGTGTAAACTGTTCATTAAGAGCTGAAATAAGTTCTTAGGATGCAAGAAAAAAACATAAATCCAAGAGGACTGTTGAGCAGGATTTGTGATTTTTGTGTGTCTGTGTGTGTGTGTGTGTGTCTGTGTGTGTGTGTACATATATGGTCCTGCAGTGGCACCCTCATCTCCTGTGGGCATATCTGTGTGGGTGGAGCAGAACCTGTCTAAGAGTGACCGCCCAGAGTTGACCAGTGCTAAAGTGGTGGTGTCTGGAGGTGAGCCCCATTTAAAAAGGCTGTTTTTCATTTCATCACTGACTTCATAATTTATTTATCTTTATCTAATTTTGAATGCCATGGATGTGAGGGGATAGGGGTTCAGATATGATCCTAATAAGTGTTTAGTCCTCCGTGACACTGAAAATTACCTCTGTGACAGAGAGAAACTCTGCATATTAAAAGTGCTTATTTTACCATGGTAGCCCACATTAGGAAAGGGAAGTTTTTGAATATTTTACTTTCCTAGACTTCAAGATACTACTAAAGTATTTTTTTTTTTTTTGGAATTTTGTAAATGAATGTATATTTCCATCCAATGCATAATCCAATCAGGCCGTGGGTTGAAGAGTGGAGAAAACTTCAAACTTCTCTATGACCTGGCAGACAAGCTGAATGCAGCAGGTAAACCCCTCCCCTCCCCTCCCCCCAATAATCTCTCTCTTTCTTTCTCTCTCCTTTTCTCGCTCTTCCTGCATGTGTCTTTCATAATGTCTGTTTCTGTAGAGCAAAGAGAGCTCACATTGTCTTCTGTGGATGACAGATATAACTGTGATATAAACTGGGTGTCCATGTTGAGTATCCATGTTTGTGTCTATGTTCTGTATGCAGTTGGAGCCTCCAGGGCAGCAGTGGATGCTGGTTTTGTCCCCAATGACTTGCAGGTTGGCCAGACAGGAAAGATTGTGGCCCCCGTGAGTAGCTTAGTATCTTACATTGATTCATATCCCTTCATTCCTTCCTCGTGGGTCTGTTTGTGTCTCATTACAGCAAAAATAAAATGCAGTCTGTAGTTTTAGTGTAACATGTTTTCTGCGTTTCTGCGTTTTTTTGATCATTTTTTTTTCTCAGACTAAAAGACTAAAGACTAAAAGAGAAATAACAACATGAACGGTCCTTAATGGTTGATCAGCCTTTATGACAACAAAGAATTATCATTTTGTTTGTTTGTTTCTCTGTGTGTTTGTGTTTGTGTGTGTGTTTGACCCATGTATTCCCATGAGTAATCTGAAAACAACTGCATGGAAGGCAAACAACATAAACACACTCCCAGATTGTGAACTATAACCTGTCCGCACTCTAAGGAATGATTTCATTATGTCAAATTGAATAAGCTGCAAACTGTTTGATCCAAAGCCCCATCCAATGGGGATAGGCCAGCTGTCAGTGGCACACATTAGCAGAGTTTAAGTGTTGCTAATGGCAGCTTTAGGCCCTAAATGATTTACCACACTCATTAGAGAGAAAATTTAAAGTGCAGTGTGACCAACCAGTGCCCAGGACAACCAATGCTGCCAAACCGACCCCAGAACCAGAAATACCAGAGGGTTCAACATTTTCAAATTGGAATTTAATTTAGAAAACAATGGACAGTGTATCGCAGAATCAACCTGTGATAATGGATTCACTTTTACCAATAAACCTATATTTCTGGAGCCTTTTTTGTTCTTCGGTTGGATGGATTCTGCCTGCTTTGGCAGTCACTCAAACTGACTGCAGGAGAGAAAAAATCAGGTCCTGATGCACGCTCCTCTGAAAGTAGAACCATGTTGCGGATGTATAATTTATCACATGTCTGACTTAATGCAGCATTCACATAATAATTAGGATTAATTTTTGATTGCTGCCTGTGGGCATTTCTGCATTGTTGCGGAGCGGCAGAGAAAGCAGTTCCATTACGAGCGTATCAGTGTAGCTGTCAGTCTGTCCTTTTATTTTACAAATGCAGCTCTTGTCTTTCTTAATGAACAGATCTCACCAGCGCAGAGCAACATTCCTGTGTTTATTAAAAGTTTTTACAAATTTGTGTGTCACTCTAATGAAAATTATAGCGCCTCAGTTCCCTGCGGTCAGCCACACAGCCTGTGCTCACAGAGGCATGAACATGCTCCCGACGCATTACAATGCAACAATGTTCAGTATGTGTAGTTTAGAGAATGTAAATTTGCTTTGTTTTTATGAACCACAGAGAGTATGTGTATTTTGTTCTTGAAAATTAAATGCATTTGATATATTTATGTATAGATATAGAAATATAAACATGTAAACAAATTGTTTCCTGTGATATGGACATTGCTGTCTTCTTTTCTATAATCTGTAGGCCAGTGCAGGTAACACTTCTGCAGCTGCCTTTTCAGAAAGGACACTATTCTGTCAGTCTGTGCTGTACAGCTGTCTGCTGGGGGGGGGGGGGGGGGGGGGGGGGGGTTCTGTACAGGGATTTTGGATACTGTGTCAAACCTGTTGTCCTTTATTTGCTCATTAACATGATGCCAACCTGGTTGCTTAAATGGTGTTTGTATGTATGTATGTGCGTGTGTGTGTGTGTGAGTGTTTGTGTGTGTGTGTGTGTGTGTGTGTGTGTGCGTGTGTGTGTGTGTGTGCGTGTGTGTGTGTGTGTGAGTGTGAGTGTGTGTGTGTGTGTGTGTGTACGTGTGTGTGTTGGGGGGGGGGGGGGACCCTAGTGCTTTCTTTCACACGTGGGTGAGGGCAGTGTATGTGTTTGTGTAAGCTGGGTGGGGGCTGTGTGTGTGTGTATGTGTGTGTGTGTGTGTGTGTGTGTGTGTGTGTGTAAGGGGGCGGGGGGTACTGAAGCACTGTCTTTCACACCTGGCTGAGGGCAGTATGTGTTTATGTGACCATGTCCATTTAAGTGGGTCCAGGGACCTGTGGGAGGCCAGGCACCATGGGCATGGTAGTACCAGGCCTGCTCTGTGTGTGAGTACTTTAGCTGTACCATGGGGCTTGTGATGAACAGGCTATTTGGCCCCTCCTGGCACCCCCCAAAGCACAGTGGCCAGCAGGCAGCTCACCAACGAGTGCTTGGGGAAAACTGACCAAGAGAGAGGAGGGGGGCATATCGCTAAGCCATTTGTCTCTCTGCTCTCTGTGTACATATATTTTTAAACCAGAGACAAGGAGGGATCTCTTCCTATGAGTAGCTTGTGCAATGAAACTTGCAGACTGTGTTTGTCAGCGGCTGGGGAACAGGGGCTGGTGGGAGAGTGGAAAAAGCACCTCTCACACTGGATTATGTGGCCTGGCTTTTAACGGCAGCACAGCCATGTTCACAAATTGATGCTCCGCTCCTCAGGGGCTGCAGCAGAAGCATTAAATGGCACTGAAATATTCATATGTGAGTGCATTTAGCTGAGAGCAGCTGATGTGCTGCTCCCACGAGGGGCACATAGAAACATTTCAGGGCTGCACTTGGCGGTTCGGGACCCAAATAGCCTGCATTAGGATAATTATTGGGGCTCCGTGAACCCCGGGCCTGAAAACAGTACCTGACAGTGTGCTACAGCCATATTAAAGAGGTCATTCATACTACTGTTAAGAGAGAATACTCACACCCTTTTTCAGTCTGTTACTGTACCACTCTGTGTGTTGGTGGGTGGACAATGCCCAGGATCACCTACTGCTGTCATTTTGCTGTCTGGTTAAATGAGCTCTCTGGGTTTTGGCCCGTGCTGTTATAGCCAGATAGAGAAAATGGCTAAGGTTGTTGAGTGATGTTCATGAAGAAGACTCATCACATTTAAAGTATGTAGATATGTATATGGTCTAATCATTTATTCTGTTTGAAACCAGATATTATCCTGTCATTACTAACCCTGTAAAAGTAGCATAAATCAGTATAAAATATATTAATATTGTTTGTATATGTTTTTTTGTTACTCTCTGCTGATCATTAAATCTCGTTAGCTAAAGTATGCTTATACTCATTTCAAGTTAAAAATTACCTCTAAGCTACAGGGCAAGGGAAAAAATCTACAGGAGTTGTAGCAGTGGAGAGGGCGTTAACAGTGGTGTTAGGAGCAATAGTTGGGGAGATGTGTTAATGTCTTTTTTCTCTGCAGGAGCTCTACATTGCAGTGGGTATATCAGGAGCCATTCAGCACCTTGCTGGGATGAAGGACAGTAAGGTACTGTACATATCACATGTCTTAATCACTATAAAACATAACATGAGCAGGATCAGACCTTGAAAACTTCTCAGCTGTATTTTTAACAGTCTTACAAAGCTGACAGGATAAGCACTGTTGCACCAGCGGCTAAAAATGGATGTTGATTTATCTGTCAAGCTGGGTTTTTTTTCAGGTATTGCAATATATTGATGACAGATTGAATGGCTAGAAGGGACCACAAATGACCAGTGGCCAAGTAGACATATCATGTGTCATGTTATGTCTATGAGAATGTGAACTATGACCTGGTCTGGATGATGTTGTAGTGATGACCTTATCCCTTTATTTTACTACTGTCTATGTGCTAACAGCTCCAGCTAATCTGGAAAAATTTTAATTAAATCCCAGCTCTGTCCCTCACCCTCCCTCTATACAACTGACCCACTTCACCAACAGGAAATAGAAAGGAAAAGGCCACAGTCGGTCTCACAGAAAACTCTTTTATGTAAATGCAAAATGTAGAAACTCCTCTGTAGCCATGGTAACGGTCTCCTGAGTGGATTTCCTCCACCGAGCAATCCCTGTGCTTTGGGAAGCCATGCACTTAAGAAGAATGTTTTAAAAGGCAACCTGAGAAGCTTTTTAAAGTGTGATGTATTATTTATCTGTGTTTTTCTCTTGGCTCAGATCCTCTTGAACTACCAGTGTGGGTTGGATTTGATGTGAATATATTAGCCCGCTCCTCATGTGTGCCATGTATTTCACCATAAATGCTCTCGTTTTGGCATACTGCAGTATTTTTGGTAAAAAAAAAAAAAAAAAAGAAAGCTGAAGTGGTTAGAATAAAGTTAATCTATATTAGAATATGGATTTCTCTGAGTAACAAGAACAAATCTTGTTTAAATTTGATTTGTTTTTGTGTGTGTGTGTTGTTGTTCTTTCAAAAAAGAGACATGCGTGGTGTAATATTGTATAAAGTGTATTTCCCAAGTTATTTTCCGAGTTAAGATAATCACCCCATCGCTTTGTTTCCTTTCATTTGGATTGTGAAATAGTTTCTGTGTATGTGCAGTTATTTTTGTCCAATGTTGTTTCTGTTTGCATTACTTGGCAGGCTTTATCAACACTCTTAACACAGATACAGTGCTATATAAGTGACAGTACTGGCTGAGTATTCTCATCATTGATATGTGATGTTTGTGTGTGTCTGCAGACCATCGTTGCCATTAATAAGGACCCAGAGGCGCCCATCTTCCAGGTGGCTGATTACGGTTTAGTGGCAGACCTCTTCAAGGTAAGGTCTACATTTCAAAATTAGAACAGATTTCTCTCAAAGTTAGTGAAAAAGACATTGGAGTATCATTATAGACAATATACTGTGGCACTGTAGTATATCATAACATTAGAATCTATGTAATTGACTTTCAAAGATCTATAAAATAATGTTATCTTGATGAGATAAATTTGTGATATAGTGAAATATGTTCAGCTTGCACTCTTATGCAGTCCTCACATCATCCAGTCTTAATGTGATATGAATCTAACACAAGTTAATACCATCCACAGTGCCTAATTAAAGACAGCATTTAAAATTTCATTATTTATATACACGAGATTGCTTTTATACTGACAGGTAAGGTTTGATTTTGTACCTTTGGGAAAAACTCACAATCAGAAGAATGAGTACAGCACTATGCAATACCAGCTAAAGTTACAGTAGAGCTACTAAGAGGCATTTTTGTGGCTTTTTTGGCCCAGCTAAACAAAAAAAAATCAAATGAACAAGCATACTTTTTTTATCAACTAACAAAGAAAGCTTCGAAGACCTCACCGTTTTTTTTTTTTACCGTTCTTCTTCTCTCAGTCCTCAACAAGCTCACACAGTGTTAATGTCTTTACTGTCCCAGCACTGTGCTCTGTGATTGGACGGTTTGCATTATTGAGTTATGTGCCTAATGGTCAGCACTTATGCATTTAACTGTCCCTCTTATCATGGCCATGCTTGTCTGCTCACGCTACGCTCGCAGCTCCCCTAAGTCACAGCTACACCGACTCACTGTCCTGCACGGTCAGTGTCAAAGGCACTGAAAAGGGTTTTGAGGGCCTTTGGTCTGTTACGTAGATTGGTTGATGAGGAGACTGAATCAGATCTGATGTATACAGAGAAGCTGTGTGAAGTATTTATTTCATATTCAGTACGTCTGGGCTTTATAGCACGTAAAGCTGTTCAGCTACTTATGACCTAATGACACAACTGTGATAGCAGTAGAATCCTTGACAGTCTTCAGTAGAAAATGAAAGAATAAAAGATGCAGAACCATTGAAACATTTGATAAGGAACCTTACTCATAACAGATAAGAAAACAGAACACTGAATTTACTGATTTCAGTTGTAGTTATACGTAGTTACTAGGGCTACTTGACTGAACCCAGAGTATTGTACGTAAGTAGGTAAGGTACTAAAGTAGTTCTCATTGTAATTGCAGAGGAAAATTAGAATTCACATGTCAAGGAAGTGATATGTTTTATCAACAGTAACTCTTCTGTTTGCTACGCAAAGCAACACTTCTGTGGACTACATTTGGAAGTTGATTATTTGATTTTGAAGTGTTTGTAAGATCATTCATAACTGTAAACCTCACTGAGTAACACTGTTTGTATTGTGACAGTGTGTCTAACCTGATAGGGCTCTCATTGTCAGTGGGTGTGTTAAAAAAGTGTTTGGCCTGTGGAAAGCCAGGATCAGTGGTCTGTGTATGGAAGTGGTAAATATACCCTCGGCATGTAGCGGAAGCCTTGGGACTGCAAATGTAGGTTTGGTCAGTAACCACAGACACTTCAGTGACCAAGAGACAGAGTTAGTCAGACGAAACATGTAAACTGTCTCCCCTATGAATTCTCAACCGTCCATTATTCCACCCAATGGTAATGTAGCTCTGTTAAATTATTGAGGTCCTAGATTCATCAGCTAGGAGACATCTATTCATGGGGGCATGCAGGCATGACTGAGTGTGTGTGTGTGTGTGTGTGTGTGTATACTTGCTATGTGTATGTAAGTGAGAAGAGGCTAGACAGGTATTGCGACCACAACGGTAACTGATGGTAACCAAACTCATAGCAGATTGGCATTGACTTTCAGGCTTTGTGTTTGCGTGATGACTTCTTATCAGTATGATTAAAGGTCATGCCATGATCCCTAGAGTAAGAGAACCTCTCTTAACAAATATGTGGCAAATGTAAACATGGAGTTAATAACCTGTTACAATAATCAATATACAGGGGAGATTAACCATAAATTTGCTTGGTAACCCTGCTACTATTCATAACCTACTATTATCATGAACGTATGAGAGCACAGGACAATGATCTGGCTCATCTTTCAGTGAAAGAAAACACATACAGACATATTTACACAGTGAGGTGGCAGATAATATTAGTTACTACTACAGTTCTCATTCAAGAGACTCTTACAAGGATATTGCTCAGATAGGCAAGGATATACTGTTCCACTAAGAAAACCATATCTGATGCTTTACCCTCTCTTCTCCTTGTTTCTCCAGGCTGTTCCTGAGATGACAGAGGCACTGAAGAAGTGAGAGGCACCCAGTGCTTTTTTGACCTAATGTATCAAACGTAATAGGACGATAATTCAGATATTCTCACAGAAAATGGATATAAAATGTACAGCTTCATTGCACACCAAACAGAAGAGAAACATGAGAGTATCTTTACCACCCTGATGATTAATACTTTCATGCCATTTACCAAAGCCCATATGAGTCAGTTTGATTTGAGTTATTCTTGTTATTATATCATAAAGGTGCTTAATAACTGGCTTATACTTAACATCAATTAGCCACTTGATAAATGATAATTACTGTGTTATATGTAGATACTGAAATAAACGTAATTACTTATTCTTTTGATCTTTTGATTTTTCAGTTGTAGGTTCTCCTCATGTCCTCTTTGTGTTTTCACTCTAACTCGATGATTTTTGGAAGGGTTCTGTAATATTAGGTAATAGTAGTTATAATTTAAGGAAATTAAAGGAGATTTCATTTAAGGAAAATGTACATTGCTTACCAAGATGTAGATATTTTATTAGTTGACAGAGCTTTCTGAAAAAAAATTAGTTTAACATTATAGATGTATTTATCTGTGTCAAGGGAAGATCTGTTTCAGCCCCCGACCGTCTGCATTTTATAACTTGATAACGTGCTCAGAGAAGGTCTTTTGACGTGAGGTTAACGTGTACTGTGTGACTGTGAACGGTTAAAGCCACTGTGTCACATTAGCTCGACTTAATGATTTAAACCAAGTGGAATCTCAACTTGTGCTGTTGAGTTGCTTGTAAGAATGAAACATGTAAATACTTGAATACATTTAATAAGAAACAAATTGGTTTTGAATTAATGATAGCTAATTAAAGTGATCCTCATGAAAAAAAATAGCTTCAGTAGGTAGAGTCTTACATTTTTGTTGTGACAGCACTTTAACAATATTATGTCTGAATTATTCATGTGGGTTAGATAGATATGCAAATTGTTATGCCAATGGGATCACCTTAATGCGGTCCTGTTGTCATGATGGTGCAGCTGAAGACTGAACTGCTCATAAACAGTTTTTGTCAGTCAAATGTAGTTAGCATCTCGAATGGGGAAGACATTAGAGTAAAGGAAAGGCAATTGAGTCTGAAATCAACCTGCTTATCAATGGGGCTAGAAAGGTGTTCAATCACTGATGAGAAATTAAATCCAGTAAGGTGTTCAACCTTAGGAAATTACACTGTAAAAAACCTCTCTCACCAAAAAAACACCAAGAAACTCAATAAATTACAGTAGTTTGAACTGACCTCTAAAAGTGGGGAACAGAAATATTAACAAATCCCTAAAACATGATATTAACCACTTCATATCAACACTAACATCACACAACACGAATACAGCTCACTTTAGAGCTCACTTTAACTGTTGAACAGATGAGTTCAGATACTTCGGTGAACATGTACAAGGGGGAATGCTTGGGGGTGTAGTAGTATGTGTGTTTTGTCCTGAACACAGCATGGCTTTACATAGTGTACTTTGTAAGACAGATAAGTCCTTCACTATGCAGCAGAACGCATTGTATTTATTTTAGCAAAAGACAATGCTTGACCCAGCACACACAGGAGGTAAGAAAGCTCAAGAACTGAATGGAGTAACTGAACCAAAGACTAACTGCACCTTTCCCAAACTGCCATCGTGTCTTGATCTCCTGTGAACAGCTGATGGTTACTATGGTAAAGAGTTTGCTCGTTCACAGCACTAAAGACGTAATAAGGCATTTAATGATTCGCACATCACCTGCATTATAGAATTCGCACGGACAGGGTTCAGATGTGCTTAACTTGTTTTCACCTCACCTGAACAACATGTAATTTCATGTGCATCCTGAGAATAGTAAATCATATGTGATTAGCATCTTGGGTGGGTAATGTTCTGGGGTCAGATGTGGAAACTTAACCATCACTGAGCAAACAGTTGGAAGGAGGAGATGACAAGGGAGACTGAAAAGAGGAGGGGGAGGGGAAAGAAAAAGGAGTTGTGGAAAGGAGAATAGTACAGGTGGGCAAAGAGCTTTAGTAAGTTTAGCAATGCCTGAAATATTCATCAGAGGCTCACCTCAGCAGAGTGGTTAGTTCTGAAATGAAATAATGGCAAAAGCATCACAATGACTCTCTGATGAATAAATCATGAGGAGCCTAAACAGAAATGCTCTTCGACTCAACATCCTCTCATACAACCCGCATATCACTCAATCAAAAGCCCCTCCTCGGTCACTCGCACCACTAAAATCAATACGTTCATTAGCTGTCTGCTCTACCTTATTGTTAGATCTTGTTCCATTATCAAGAAAAGGTCCCAACAATTGTTAAACTGTGTATTCAAATGTTAACTGGTACGTAATCTCAACCTTTTAATACATATTTTGTCAAAGTACACAGAAAAATGTATTGATGTTATCCATGACACTTAGGCTGAAGTTGTTTTCTGAATATTACATCTAGCTCATGACTAAGAGGGATTTTAATGGGTATTACTCTTAGACAGTTAAATTTAGTCCATGATGAGGCCTAATGCATATCTGGAATCCTGGCCCTTAATGTCCTTAATGTGGTCCACGTTTATGTGTTCTTTTCCTGAGGATGTGGCCAGCACATATTCTACTTGCAATTTTTGTTCATCAAAAAGATACGCGGACTGAATTTGGCTCATTTGGGATGTCCATCTCAAAGGAGATGGTAATTTGTCCCACAGGTTCGACGTACAAAACATTCCTCTTTAGAAGACAAATGTTCCAAAAACGCAGGTCATCCTGTCCTGTTCCCGAATCCCAAAGCACAGGTCAGCCAGCCCTCGACAGGAAAAGGGTCTTAACAGCAGAGAGTCGCTGTGAGGCTTAGCCACACTGTTTGGGTGGCCCTCAGGCTGGTTAAACTCTGAGCCCCGTATGTCTGTGCCCAAACAGACCTCTCTCTTAAGTGCCCACTAAGAAGCCATGTTCCGGAAAATACCGTACTTGTTCCTAAAAGCCAGATTTACCACAGTCCCTTGAGATATGTGCGTGTGTATGCCAGCAGTAGTGGTAGACAGGTGAGAGAACCAGATGTTTTGCGTCTCTCTCTCAGTAGAGCGTGACGCGAGGCACAAGTCCATTCTGTACCTGCTAGAGGGGCTAAGGCACAAGAAACATTTGGCTCTATGGGACTCATGGCATCTTAAAAGCTTTTTTTCCTGTCATTGATTGTGAAGCAAGCTGCCATCGCATGGCTGTGGTTAGCAGTGGTATGTCGTGGTGGAGAAATGCCTCAGTCTTGCTCTAGGCTATGTGACCCAAAGGAGCTTGTGAACAGCGACTGAGTCTCATTGACCTGACAAAGCTTGCTTTTGTCTACGATCAGCGTTTACGTTGCTCTCACTCTCACCTCACCGTAACCGTGCTGACCAATTACCCGAACAGTTTCTACTGCAAATATCTGTGCAGTTAATATTTTCATGTATTATGGACTGGCATCAGCTGCTACTGCACAAGTCATTTAAGTTCCTCACTAACGCTACTCAGAACTGATCTGTTTCATTATACCCAGGAAGTGAATAGGATTATTTTTGCCACTGTTAAAATGCTGCATAACAGGCATAAAACTTCCTGTGAACAAAGATTCTTTCTGTCTCTCTCTCTCTCTCACACACAATTTATAGTTCCCACATGCAATGCAATTTATCTTCTGAGCCCACCCGTGGTTTTGAGTGTGTTGTGCTGTTTTGTGGAAGTGAAGTTATGTTTGTGTGTTTCCCCACTCAAGCAAAGAACAGGAAAACCAGGAGTATTTATACACAGCTTAACAAGGCTGAACTGACAACAGGTAGAACCCACGATTGAAACTACAAGACTAACTAAGGAACCGGGAAGTACCAGACACCTTATCAGAACTAACCGGTAACGTTTTATTTTACAGTCTGCTAATTACCAGGTGTTAACTAAGAAATGAGATGGTAATAAAATACAGTTATTAGGATAGGAAGTACTAAATAATTTCCTGGTAAGCACATAGAAACCGACTAGAAAACTAGATGGCAACAACCCTAAGCCTAACCCTAACCATCTAGTTCCCTAGTAGTCTTCCATGTACTTTCTAGATAATAACTTAGTACTTACTATACATTTCTAATATTTTGTTGCCATCTAGTTTTCCAGTAGGTTTTCATGTACTTACCAGGAAATTATTTAGCACTTTCTATCTAGTTTTTTTTTGGCACTTTCCTAATAACTGTATTTTTATTACCATCTCAATTCCTAGTGGATACCTGGTAATCAGCAGACTATAAAATAAAGTGTTACCAACTAACCAGTAGCGGGGGAATGAGAGGACCAGAGTGTGACAAACATCTATGAATGATAAGGCATCTGGACTCACAAATAGCCTCAGAGAAGAACCAAGTCATCTGTCTATCCACCCTTTAGCCATTATGAGGTTCTTTTTTCTATCTATCTTTGGCCATTATTGATACTGAGTTACACAAACCCATCTAAAATTTGAATTGCCTCTCTTCTTTGCTGACAAGGAAGTATGTGGTGACAAAGTGGCCTTTAATTTCGTTTTGAGATGAGAAATTTCATGTGGGAACATCAGACCTTCTTAGGCTCATGCAAAGTAAATTAATCACAATGGCTTTACAAGACTTCAGTTGGTTTTGGTCATCTGCAATGAATTGAGACAATTGTTATTATTATTATTAGTAGTAGTAGTAGTATAGTATTATTATTATTATCATTATTATTATTTAAAGCACAGAAGTATAAGAGAATATTTTACCTCATGGCTATAAAAACCTGAAAATTTTTGCCCAGAGTCTTACCAGGTCAGCCAGAGAACTTGAAAACTTGAGAACTTAAAACTGGAAATGTGTTTCAAGTGGTGCAGGTTAACAATGCCGGCACGCCTTGACACTTGGGACTTCCATATGTCTTTACTCATCAACTCCAAGTCTGAAACAAAACAGCATCAGCCAGTCCATTAAAGAAAGAATTCGTGCACCAGGGTGTCGCTGACTCTTTAGGTAATTACAGCAATCTTATTAACAAATAACTTTGTTTTAAATGACCACATCTTAAGAACTCGTTCCTGCAAGATACAAAGTTGCGAACACAAGACATGTAAAGCTTAGCCATGCCCTGGGATCTTATGTGACCATGGTTCTTGGGTCTTGTGGCTACATATGTCATTGTGTCATCAGGGCAAAAAATTTTTTAAAAACCCACCTCTGCCCACTTCTGCAGTAAATAAATGAATAACAAAGGTAGACTATAACATTGCAACATTTGCTCAAACTACAAAATGAAATGAGGCGACTGGGCTCTGAAATACAATTCCAGAAATTACACAGCAAAAAATAAAATTAGTAACGAACAACATAACAAATTACATCAAAACAAATTATTATGATTACTATTGTTATCAGTAGTAGTAGCGGTATACTGGCCTTTATGAGCTCAAAGTAACACAGTTTAGCTATGTGGCATATGGAATTAAGAGGCCACAGTTTGTACTGATTTTCGGCTCCAGAAGCTGTATTAACAAACGGTATTGAAAAGCTACACTGACTGAAGCACATGCATGTAGAGAGTGCATTTCAGATATGTCACAAGACAGAGTACAATATTCCCTAAAGTATCAGTAGCTTTTCATCACTTAAAACTAAAATTTTAAATTCAAATATATCATGTGTGCATGATGTTTGGTTAGACAGTGTTATTTACTAGAGATGATTTTTCTTTAATTATACAGGAATATTCCTGAATTTTCCACACCTGAAGACCCAAAGAGAAAGTAGTCAGGGAGTGGTATGCAAAAGTGACTGAAAGTAGTTTAACATCAGTATACAAGATCTGTAGCTGAGTTTTTGCTGCTCTCTACTGGCAGGAGGAGAGGCTACCTCATTTGAGTGGACAGTAGCATAGTAGAGTCCTGAGGAATTTTTCAAAGTGAATGATGTGTTAGGCAAATGTCCACAGAATATTGGACAATTTGCATCCTTTACACCCAATATGCATTTTGTATGTGATCACTGAGGTCATGTAATCACCATAGTTAAAGCTTTATGTTGCGTTTGAGTGCTGGGAGAATAGCATCTCTGCATGCTTCAGGTCTTCTGCCACTTAGATGCACATCAAGAGCTTTCCTGATATGATCAAAGTCTCTTCAGTATATGTTATGGCCCTGAAGACAAGGACTTTACAAAAACACACAATCAGAAATACGACTCCTTAACAGACCGTTTATTGGGTGAAACATGAAACCAGATGGGCAAAGCACACACCTAGGAAGTCATGGGAATGTTCATGAATCAGATCTATGAGAAATTACCTGAAGTTTCTTTATTAAAGTACAACATCTGACCATTTCCATTATTATTATTATATGTGTTCACCACTCCAAAATATACCTAATTTCAATCAGCTGAATACAAATACAGTTTTGACACATACCTTTGCGACCTTGCAAGGGATTTAACTTAACATATTTAATGGTTAGAACTAAATATACTGGCATTCAGTGAGGGATTGTGAGGGAAGGCCTCAAATAAAATTAATGGCTTGAAAATTTGAAAATTTACTGTCTCCATAACAGCAAAGTGAACCTGACAGTAAAAGGCCAAGGAAACATGGCATTCCATATGAATTATGTTACCAAATATATTTTGCAGAAATGATGCCATGATTATTATGATTGTGACTATTACATTATTGTTGATGTTGTGACTATTGTGCACTGTTCATCTCAAGGGTAATTCACAGAAGAGAAATGTCATTTATGTTGACAAATGACAAAGCACTAGTCACAGTGACTCTCAACCCTCTGTCTTAATAATTAACCATGTGTGTATTGACCAGAAGACAGACTCAAATTTAAGCGTTAGGTGACACTGAACCTTTGGAAAATGATGGGAAAAGATGCTTGACTGTGGAACAGGAAACCAATTACATCAGAATCAGGCTTTCCAAGGATTAACTGCTAAAGTCTGTGTGTCAGTTAGATCCAAACATTGTATTTCCATTCCCTAACAGAGTCTTGGCTGCTGATACCTGAGACCATATGCCCCGTGTACCAATACTCCAGCAAATATCACTTCAGGACACTAAAGTTATATAAAGAATAAGAAACTGAACAAAAGGCTTGGCCATACCTTCGGTGTAAAACTCGAGACCAGACTGGTCCACAGGCACACATGCATGTTTAACTAACACAAATCAAACCAACGAGAGACACCCTCTGCCTGTCCACGGGGAATTAACTAAAGGCATGACAGCCATCTTTCTTTCAAAGCCAAGTCTGACATAAAAAAGTGTCTAACTGATACAATCACTCTGTAATCAGCATGTTTTCATTAGTAAATCGTAACCATTTATGACCTTCAAATGAAAGCAATAACACTTTTTTGATTTTACTTAAGAGAATAGAATCTGATAGAACATCAGCCCACAGAGAAAATGTCATCATCGCTCAACCAATCAATTAGGGTTTGTAAAAAAAAAAAAAAACAACCTTGAAGAGTTAAACTGTGATGGCAGTATAAAGAGTACAAAGTTTATTGTGTAGAAGAGAATTTTATGATGATGAGTGAACTTTAACCCCTCACTCTGAGCCAGGACAAACCACCAGGAGGAAAATGAAGCAGTAAATAAAGTTCTCCTTAGGGAAGAGATTATTATCAGTGAAGCAGTAAACAGAGTAAGTTCTCCTTAGGGAAGAGATTATTATCAGTTTCTATGGACCTGCTCAAAGCTCTACCAACACATCAGTGTGGTAGATCCAAGTCACAGAAAAGGTAGAAAAGAAACAATTCAGTGCTAAGGTACATGGAAAGTTTGGAAAGAGTTTCCTTGCACTAGACTTCAATAAAAGTGCTTTAAGTTATTTAAAAAAAAAAAAGTCCTTCTTGGAAAATCTTTGATATGACAGGCAAATAGACCAAAGTAATCCAGACAGATCAAATGAAACCCCTTTGACTGAAGAAGAGTCCTGATCTGATTTTTCTTAAACAATGAAGTAATGTGTGTATGCATAATATTTTAGGACTGATCCTAAAATGGTTATTTAGATACAAGGAGTAGCACCATGCCTGTCTGACTTGTTTAAATATGATCGGTATCTTTCTTTATCAATATAATCCTACAGGACTATCCTTAAAATCTTTCGCAGAGGAAGCTTAGAGAAAAATACACAAACACCTTGACCCTCAGAACTGCCTTGCTGTTGGAGAGTTGAGTTGGGAGTTTGGCCGTAAACCCTGAAACTCCTGACTCTTTTAGACGGGATAGGCATAATCTGTACAGTGAGAATGGATCAGCCCAGATGCACCAGACTCATGACAGTGGTGTAGCCATGCTGAAGACCATCAGCATCTGTTTCACTCAGACTGTACTTGTCCTTGATTATACGGTCGCAGCCGATCTCCCCGTTGCCAAAGAAACCAAAAAGCGGCACGGTCGGGAAGACCTTGCGGAAAGTGTCAGCCTCCACGTTGCGCTTGCCGTTGTAGTAGTTGTGTCCGCGCCCCACGCAGGCGAACATGAAGCCGATGGTGTTCTTTTCAGGGATGTTTGCCGCTTTGAGCCGCAGGAGGGTAGCCTCAGCCGCCTCGGGGGTGCTGACGTCCTGCTCGAGCAGTACCGACGCCCCTTGGATCCTGGGACCACTCAGGGAAAACCCCACTACTCCAAATGAGCCCTGAGAACAACTACGCAGCAGAAAGATGGCAAAGAACAAAATTAAATCTCACAACAAAGTGACTTGTTTCCTTTACACAGGTCCACCAGAAAACCACATTTCCACATGCTGTAAGGCCAGCAAATGTGTCCCTTCGCTGGGTCTTAATCCCAAACCACATGCCCTGAAGAACATTCCAAAGAGAACATCCTCTGGACTGTTAAGCAGTAGAGCAGAGTGCAGTTTAATCAGAGTCAATCCAGAGAAATGGCAAATGACTCCCCAATTCAAATCAACCATCATACAGGTCTCTACTCACCATTTTCTAGGAGGGGAAAAAACCTTCTCAACATGTCCCCCAGCAATGAGAGCGTTACTGTTAGCCAAGGGTTTAAGCAGTTCATGGAGGAAGCGGGCAGCTCCAGATTTGTAGGCCTCATATCCAAACAGCAGAACCACTCTCAGCTCAGGGTTACCCACCAATCCTGCGAAGACAGAGCACAAAGGGAAAAACCCATTAAAATGCTAATAACCAGGTTAAAAGGGTTACTGTCCCCAATAGTCAATGTTTTCCAAAGAGCGTGTCCCGTAAATTCATGTTTCTATAATGAGATGAGGATTTTTAGAATCTTCTTGTTGTGTCGCTGCTATGGTTTGAAACATACTAGCGCTTTAAAGGCTTTAATACTACCTGCAATCCTACACAGTATGCAAGATGTACCATCTGATCATGTGTACACAACTCACCTGCCTCCTGTAGAGCTTCAGCATTAAGGGTTCGCCTGCAGAAGTGGAAGGGGCGGATGTTAATGCCCTCTATGCTGGGAAAGAGCAGGCCAAAGCCAGCTTCCCCATCCTCATGCTCCTCAGGGGGCTTGCTGGGGAAACCACCAGGGGTCACTGTGTCACACAGAAATTACATACCACATTCTGTCAGAGATACAAGTCTTTATTCATTCACCCACATCGAAACAAGACCTAACATTGAGCTTGGCAGAAGCAACATAACATCTCATTTCATCTTCCAAAACCTACACTGAGATCTTAACATATAAAGTACTTACACATAAATATAGTTTTCACATATGTCACTCCACATAAGCACACTGCAATAAATCAGTGTACTTTAACTGTTATTAAGGGTGTAACAGTACCCGTATCCGTCCCAAACCGTCACAGTGCGGACATTACGGTTCGGTGCATGCAGTCATGCGGAGAATAAGCGGTACCTGCGAAGACTGATGAACGTAATGCGAAACCAAATTTCACAAGCACGAGTCTCTCATTTCGCTCTATCATAGTTGGTTTGTTCTTTTCTTTCTAAGACTTGGGATCTGATTGTGGTGCAAACATATAACAACATAAGTTTTCAAGGACCTTATGTCCTTGTTTACCAGTAAATTGAAGTAAAAAGTAAACCGCATTCCTTAAGCCTACTATTGGCTACACGCTGTTGTAGGCGGCCATGTGCAGTTGTGACATCCCAAACACACGGAATTCAGAACGAGCTGTAGTAAGGCTTGTTTTCTTCACACAGATGGTACAGCTGTACGATCAACTGCACTACTGCCTGTTGAAAGAAACATAGCCTTATGCATTTGGGGTTTTTGTTGCTTTTTCTCCGTTGTACCGAACTCGTACTGAACTATGATGTCCAAACCGTGGTGTGAACCAAGACGTGACTTCTGTGTACCGTTACACCCCTAATTATTGTTAACAAAAAACTGCAAACATACTACCCATCTACTGATGCTATCCCAGAAACATGCTTGCAGACCCAATGAGGATCTAAGAATACACTACCATATGTCCTGAAAGCAAACAACAGGGGAAAGACAGACTCTTACACACAACCCCAGGAGTGACAATGCCCAGTATGTCACAGTTTTGAGGAAAGAGACATCTAAGCCTCTCCACAGAGTTTCCATCCTCCTCTTCACGACACTTCCTGGCTGTATAAACAAGGTGACATGGGACAGCAAATCAACATCATGCATATCATAACCTTTCTCAAGGAGCATACAAAGCCCTTTTAGTTAACCAGTTAAATAGTGTTTTACCTTTCTTCTGTTTGTAATGGTCATCATGCAAATTAAAGTTCTCACTGTCAACCATCAACAAAGCGGCCTGAGGTAGCAAGTAGATGTTCTGTGGGTGTCAGGGGAAAAACAAAATTAAATTAACAATAATTACAAATAAAAAAAAAAACAAACTATCAGAATCCTGAGGCAAACTTGCATGTATTATAGCATACATATTGTTGAAGTGGAAACAATCCTATTAATATATATTGTGTGGTGAACAGTTCCTTCCAAGTGCATGTACTATTTTAAAACATGTTCTCATCCTCATCAGTGCTGAAAATAATGCTCTTGTAAATGCATTGCTTGAACAATAAATCCAACACATTGTTCTTATGTTATTGGGGGGGGGGGGGGGGGGGGGGTTTGGTGACATGTGCTAAAATAGAACGTCCACGCACTGCTGAAGTAAACTACTCAGGAGGAACACTTAAGCTCAGTAAATGGAAGTAGGAGTAAATTTTCTGCGATGGATTAGATCTTCACACACAGTTCGCAATGTTTCCAGTTTCTGTGCCTCTAAGGAACATGTGAGTGATGACTCATCAGTCTGACCTCAAGTTCCTCAGACAGCTTTCTGAGGAGTATGTGTTCATCATATTTGCCCGTGCCAGAGGCTGACAGCCAAGTCAGTTTCTGCTGAGTTCTGAGTACTCTGCGTGCACAATTCCTCCATAGTCGAGACACACTGATAAAGAAATCACAGACAATAATACGACAGTTTGGTTTTAGTATTAGCACAGCAAAATTATGCAGATCATCTACAATACCTATCGTTTGATTGCATGTTGTTTATTCAAAGTGATTTTAATGCAATTTATCAAATATGCAGGTGTAAATTCATGAAAATAATGAAAACTAGCAGCTGGCAAAAGCAAAAAATCTAAAAAATGTAAAGTGATTCTTAACACTGCCAAGTACACTTCCAAAGTCTCCAACCAATCTGACTGCAGTGTTAGAGGCCCAATTAATGTATGCCACTTTCCTGTCTATTTACAATCTATGTGATACTATTTTTATTATTTATTATAAAACCCTGATGTTTTCAGGGAAACAAAAGTTAAGTATCATCCTGAAAGCCATGGATTGCCATCACTGCTACACAATGAATTGGAAATTTCCTGTTTCGGTGCGTAGAATATATATTACAACTCAACAGTCTAAACGTTCTTAAGACAAAACACAATGTACGACCATCCTCACGTTAAACGCAACCATACGAGATTTACTTCCTGAAGCGTCACTGTGTTTGTATGGGTTTGTTGTTGTTTTTCCCTCCCGCAAAGGAGCACCATCAAGGACTTCAGTCATCGTATTTGCAGAGTAACTGCAATCATACATCGTTTAATTATTTCTTCTTGTCGCAAACAATTAGTCCTCTGCACAATTCGCCACCCAAATGTTGCCTCATTGCAAACATAGCTAAAGAGTTTAAGGTATAGACCAGCCGTCTGAAATGTGCTGATCGAAATGGTCGAAAATCTTTTGAATGTTGTAAACAAAACAGCGTCATTTATAGGTTTGACGTATGACGTAGACATAACAATGCAATCTAAGACGTTAGTTTCAATTCAATCTAGGCCTTTATGACTGAAATTTAACTGATTAGCCACTTCCTTCGCTTCCTATATAAACACCTCATAACCAAGAGCTGAAACACACAACTGTAAACTTGCTTGTTAGCTGCAATGCAAGAGCTAATATTAATTTATCCTAAAATCTTGTAAAAGCAGTGTTTAAACGTATGTGTGATCTCAGTACAGTTGTTCAATAATGAATTTTTTGTTTTTGTTTCATTTTGAAACCCGACTGCTGACCTTTGTTTGTTCATATAGGCTCTGCTACATTGAGCCAACAGTTCATCCAGCAAAGCGTGGTAGCTTAAAAAAAACATGGGTTAACTAAGCACAACATACCTAGCAACCTGGAAGAGAGACTTGGTCGGCACAAATGTCAAGATCCTCTCAACTACCTCTGCCACATTACTAAGAACATATCCAGCTTTACTTTCCTGTGGAACATTACGTGAGTTAGCGTCTTCATCCATTTTGGTTCTTGACAAAGTGAAATCATAGATCGTCTTCTTCTTCCTCTTTCGAACGGGTTATGGGTAAGCCGTGTTGCGCCACCTAGAGCTTGAGCCTGTTAAAAGCATCGTTACTTGCGCGGGTCAACGTCTTCCATCAACTGAACATTAATGAGTCCTCAAATAAACCAGCCGCGCAAAAACAAAATGAGCAATGTCTGTTCTGAATAATAAGGAGATACACTGACGCATTCTGGAGAATGTTCTGTGCTGTAAATTTACTTGTGTGGAATATGATCATTGTACCTTTATTTGTCTTCTCTTTTTTCCCCTAAAACAAACTGATTTAGTTTATAGATGTAACGAAAGGTAGCTCATTAATATTGCTTATTTTCAAAGATTTTAAGCGGGCTTGGATAGTACTTTCGTGAATATGTTTGTATGCAGTAGGTGATTTGTTATTTTTTAACAGGGGGGATGGCCCAACGGTCACGCACTCTACTCTATAGAGTACAGAGGGGGATTAACAAGGGGCATGTATTCTGGTCATTTTGCTAACAAGGGGGATAGCATTCCCCATCGCCCCCCTACAAATCGCCTACTGCTTGTATGTATTCTGTACTGATTGACTAGATATGGCCATGGCTGTAATTAGTGATGTCATTGTAGACCTAACATTTATTTTAAAGGCCCATTAAAACAACCAACACACAGGCCACGAACCCTGAATAAATAGTAACATCTGAAATGAAGCTTTTACCTCTTATTACACATCTAGCTTTACTGTTTTAGAAATGAATACTTTTAAAGCCTTAAAAATGTACTAATACTTTTTTTAGGGAGGAGAATCTCTTTTGGACTCATTCATTAAGCAGTTACCCTGTATTTCTCTTGAGCAGACACTAGCACTGTTCAAAACCAGTGGCAGATGGCAAAATAACTGAACAGAACACAGTATTTTTAATATTTGCTAAGTTTATTACATTATTAGGTAATGAGTGAATACTCATTGAATTTGCTGAATTCATGAAAACCTGAAACACGTTGACACAAACAATCTGTAGTCACAGGTCCTTTAGTACACTCAGTACCTATATACCAGATACTGAGTGTATTAAATATATATCAGTTCTTATGCACATGATATCATGAGAGCATAGACTTTAATTTGTTAGTCTGGGATAACATGACTTCAGTTCTCCTGCTGTGAGACTGTATTGCACAGACAGCCTTTGTACCTATATTTTCCTGTGCAGTTGATGTTGTCACCCTCTAAGGAGTACCATGAGCTGGCAAGCTAAATACATCCATCCTCCACGGAGGGAGGCTGCCATGGTAACCATTACTGAATAGGATTCCTGACTCAGCTAAGGTAAGGCAAGCTTTTCAGTGCTTACTGCTTCTGTATAGACAAGGTTTACATGTCACAACCATGAGTCAATGCGTGTCACAACTTCACTGACAAGAGTAAATTAACACTAAGCAAATAAAAGTGACAGAAACGCAAAGAAAAGCAACTGCTAATGCATTTAGCAGTCCTACATTTCAGTTAATGCTCTGGAGTCATTTAAATTACACTAATGCAAAACTCTTATTTACAGTATGTTTGGTATTTGCATACATCACTAATCCTTGTCCTTCTTGCCACCCCTACTTTTATTAGCTGATCTTGTACATCACATGTCTGTTGAGCACCGTGAACACTCCACTTGTAGCGTGTGTTTGTGTGTGGATGTGTACATGAGGCACAGTGTTGAGAGGCCACAAAACTCAGAATTAAACAGTTTAGTGTCAGTTTAGTCCTCATTCAGAGCTAAGCTGAGCTCATGAGAGAGCAGGCGGTTTTTCTGAAGCTGTTGATAGAGACGATCTAGCCAATCAGACAGTAGGATTAGACGACAGAAGGAGTTGTACATTGAGGGAGTGGCAAAAATATGGAGGTGCAAAGAGAAAAACAGAGAGAGAGAGAGAGACAGAGAGAGAGAGAGAGAGAGAGATTTGTTAGTACATAAAGACAGAAAACGACGATGCTTGTTACTTTTCTCTTGTTCTGTGTCTGAGTATTTTTTCACACGGTCAGAAGAAATCCTTTAATCTGCTGTGAAAACTGCCTAATGACAAGCATCTTCTTGTCAGCATGAATGCAATATATTGTTTTGAGAGGACATTTTGTTTTATTTGATTTTCACCGACCCTTCCGAGTATGTCTGTAAACTGAATACGAAAGTGAATAAACAGAATGGTAAAGATGACATGTATGATAAACTAATAAAACAAAATCAACATGAGATGAGTGAGAGGAGCTTTTGATTTTATTGAAGCTTCTCAACAATAAATTAAGGACGTAGAAATGAAAAGAACTAAGTCAAACTTAAAAGAAAGAGAGAGCATGGAACTTACAGAGATGGAAGAAATGTTATTTTACAGAGAGCAAAATCATTTAAAGTTCTGTACAAGTGATGGGATCTGATGGCTGAGCGATCCATCTCCACAACAAAAAAATGGCGTGATGGAGAAAAGCAGTGACAGAGAGCAAGAAAGAGAAATGCTGAAGAAAAGAAAGAGATGCTGCTCAGCCAACACCAGGCATCTGTGATGGCAAACGAACAAATTATCTGTGGGGGGGAAAGAGAGGGAAAAAAACCAAATGTAACAGAAAGAAGGAAAAAAAACAGAGAGCAGACATGCTGTTGAAGAGAGCAAGCGGTAGGCTAATGTGAGGTTATTCCAACATGCATATTTGTGTGTAATTATTCAGCAAAGACCTTATACTTGATAGAATCAGCCTCTGGTTATCATTTATGGTTTAGGCTGAATACTCCAAACCCAGAGTCACAAAAGGTTAATGAAGCTCCAGGTCCACTCAGCATAAACACAAAACTCATGTTACCTTAGGAAACGTAAAATTAAGACTATACAGAGGATTTCCACGTGTTAAGGTAGGTCAAGTTACTTATGGATAGGAATGTTATGAAGGAGATGTATTGAAAGAGCTATGTGAAGAATGCTTGGTGAATTTGAGTGTGAAGGATGAGAAGGAAAAGGTGAGAGCTGATACAGTCCCAGCATGCAGGAAAACACGCAAACAGCTGGCGAGGATATTTACATGGAGGTCATGTCATTGAGAGCGTGGTCCAACTCCTCACTGATGGCTTTGTACTTGAGTTTCTGGGCATACAACTCATCTACAGGAGCCAATCAGAGCATACGGCAATGGGGGTGGGGGGGTGGGGGGCGCCAGGGAAATTTGTGGGATGACCACAAACGATTGTGCAAAGAAGAACCAAGACATAGATGCAGAAAGGAGAGTAAAAAAAAAGTGTGAGAGTGGAAAAAAAGAGTTGCAAGCAAAATGTGGTCATGAAAAAAAAAACAAATGAACTGAACAAACTTTGGAAACAGAAGAGATTTTTCTTGACAGTGGTACTATGATGTCTGATGAGATCTGATTATTTCAGCTATCAGTTTAACTTCCAAGTCCAAAGCTTCGAGGTATCATGTCCTCTAATTAGCAATACAAATGCTTCAGATGTGCCTCAGTGGACCATCTTAAGTCAGAAGTCTCTGGCAGCTTCAAACTGAACAAAATACAGCAAAGCCCACAGTGTCTTTTCAAGTATCTTTTCAAATCTCTGTAAATTGTGACACCACAGTATCTTGAGCTACACAAAGGGTGGGGCAGGGAATGTCTTTGCAGACAGATTCAAACAGGGAGAGTAACTCCAAAACTAGCCAGAGACTTATTGAAAATATTGGTAATTGGTACAGAAACAGATACATCTTAGTGCAAAAAGGGACCGTGTATTCCACTGTAAAAAAGTTAATATAGTCTAAAATCCTGTAATATTGGATGACATTATTAAGTCTTAGTGAGCACACCTCAGTTGCTCAGCCACAGTCTATTGGAAGGCTGAATGACAGAGTTGTGGAGAAGTACATACCCTCAAGATCATCAATGGTCTTCTCAAGCTTGGCAACTGATCTCTCAGCAAACTCAGCACGGGTCTCAGCCTATGACATAAAGTCAGGGGTGGGTATATCTACTCATCAGCAGACATATGCTTGGTTTCTGCAGTAAGACATACGTATAAACCCATCCACCAAACCCAGTGAGGAGGACTTGAGAGAACTCACCTCCTTCAGCTTGTCAGTGAGGACCTTGATCTCCTCCTCATACTTGTCCTCTTTCTGAGAGTACTGTAGACAGAATGAGTGAGACAAGCATGAGAGAACATCCATTAAAGACCTACACACGAGTGAACAGACATCTGCACACATGTATCTTCCCCTTAGACATGCCATACCTTCTCAGCCTGAGCCTCCAGAGACTTCAGGTTGTTGGTCACAGTTTTCAACTCCTCCTCCAGCTCAGAACACTTACTGTTTTTTTACAGACAGGGAACGAAAGAGAGAGAAAGAAAGAGAAAGAAAGAGAGAGAGAAAGACAGAGAGAGAGAGATAAAGGGAGAGAGAGAGAGAGAGAGAGAGAGTTATAGAGAAATTCATAAAATTAAGCCCCTCTCTAGCTAGCACTACCAAACATCCTTAGATATTTTACTACTATTATTTAGCACGTTCAAAGTACTTGTGAACATTGTATTAAGTTTCCCAGCTATATGCACCGCATCAAAAATACAGCATAGGGTCTTTCAAAGAAATGTCCAAAAACTTGATGACCTTTAACATCAATTAACACATTGTAAGTATGAGATAATAATACGTAAGAACTGGAAAGCAGAAATCTGCTAAATGGTTGGACAATTATTGCTGATATTGTTTAGGAAAGACAAGCTTCAATGTGAAGAACTCACCCCTCAGACAACTCAGCACGCTCCTCTGTGCGCTCCAGCTCACCTTCAACAATCACCAGCTTACGGGCCACCTGAACACACACACAGACAGACAGAACAGCACAGACAGAGAGGAGAAGAGCAGAGAGAGACACAGAGAGAAAGAGTCAGTAAAAATTGTAATTTACTGTGTGTGTGTGTGTGTGTGTGCATACAAGAGTGTGAGAAAGAGGGAGAGCTCACCTCCTCATACTTGCGGTCAGCCTCCTCAGCAATGTGCTTGGCCTCTTTCAACTGGATCTCCTGCAGTTCCATCTTCTCCTCATCTTTCAAAGCCCTGTTCTCAATGACCTTCATGCCTCTGAAAGAGAAAGAGATGATTTAAACTTGAGCATTGCTCCATGGAGTAAAATTGACGGGATGAGTCATGGAACAAGATAACAATACCAATCTGTGAAATTTACCTCTAACACTTTCCATGTAGATACATAGTCTAAATCTCTACACTTGTTACTTATGTCCAAAGTGCCATGTGTAGTGTGTGTAAAAGAGAGGAAGAGAGAGAGGGAGAGAGAAAGAGAAAAAAAGAGTTACCTACCTCTCACTCTCATCAGCAGCCTTCTCAGCCTCCTCCAGCTTCTGCAGAGCAGTGGCCAGACGCTCCTGAGCACGGTCCAACTCCTCCTCAACCAGCTGGATACGTCTGTTCAGGGAAGCTACATCGCCCTCAGCCTACAAACACACCGAGTCAAATAATCAGACCACCAGAGATCTACACACACTCTTATACACAGGACAGCAACACACTCTCACTGTCACACTTAAACACACCTCAGTTAAACAGAGCAAATGCACTCATCAATCATCTGATACGTCCAGCAGGGGGCATGACAAGTCGCTTTGATGAAAATATGTTCTGAAGCCTTGACATCCCTACTTTTGCAGAGCCCTCTTTGCTTTATTCATTTATTCTCTACAGGTTCCAAGCATGAAAACTGACAGCCTGATAAATAGTCTAAATAATCCGAAAAACGACTTCTGTTAGCTGATTATGTGACGCTAGCCATATGCATCGATTTGTGGAAAGTAGATGGATATTCTCCGCCCTAAATGTAACCATCCTTTTTTTCCTAACATATTACGCACGAAATAAAACACACGCACCGGCCGCTCAGTTACTAAATGAATGGCAAATATTGTGCTAAAGAGATCAGGTTTATCTGATGCTAATGCGACCGACAGCCACTCTAATAGTCTTATATTATTAGCTTACTGATTCTCTTGCACGTCGCTCTGCGTCGAGCTCATCTTGCAATCTCGCGTTCTTGTTTGCAGCATCGTCTGCCTGGTCTTGCAATGATTTAATTTTCCTTTTAACAGCTTCAAGATATTCTGCTCCAGCCATTCTGATAGCAGTTAATTTTTAGACGTTAAGAGACTAACAAGCAGGCTGCAGTGTTCTGGGATGGGACTAGGGATGACCGGCTCCCACCTGGTTACTCGGGGAGACTACACCCGCACACTTCACACCGGAAGTTACTCGGTCTCAGGCACACTGGTATTTGTAAATATTTGTAGGGTTGTTACTACTGGTTTTTGTTTTATGTGCTACAGTACTGACGATGGGTTATTTGTCTTTTGTCGTTGTGATTGTTTGTTATTGTGTTTGAAGGCATGCAGGAGGCACTACCGCATAAACTGCCTCTAGAGAAAATGCAATAACTTCTCTCAGTTTCATATAGATTTCTGATGTCTCCTTAGCCCCGGCCCCGCCAGCTTATTTCTTAAACAGTTCACACACATTTATGTATGTATGTAGGCCTGTGTATGTGTGTATGCATGTATGTATGTACGTATTTATTTATTTAATATCATTTAATATTATGTTTAGATCCAGGATCAAAGTCTAAATTCGGCTGCTGATTAAGCTATGGTGGCAAATAAGCTAATTAAAATATGTCTTAAATAACAAGGAAAATAAATACTGAATATTATAACTTCAAGATTGACTGTAGGTACTCATTACTCTGTAGGTACTATATTATTATTATTGTTGTTGTTGTTGTTGTTATTATTATTGTTATAATTATTATTATTGTTGTTGTTGTTGTTGCTGTTGATGTTATTGTTGTTGTTATTATTATTATTATTATTACAAAGAAGAAGTGCTGGGAGGCTATTTTGCACAGTGTCCTCTTGGACAACGACGTGTAGTTACTAGCGAAATAGTAAGTTGTCTTAAGTGTCGACAAAGAGAAGCGAAATTCTACACGGGAGCCCATTTAAACACAAGGCTTACACGGGGCACTATCGACTTCTCTAAGCTCCAGTCTTTCCTTATAAAGCGCTGCGCTAATTATACCCTTCCACTCACAAACTCCCGTCGAACTGCACATATTATAACGAGAATGTTTTTCCACCTGTGCGTTACTACTCACTTTCAAAACATATTGTTGAAAATTCTGGGTGCTAAGAAATAACTTGATACTGACCACTTAGTAGGAGGAATTAACTTACTGAAAGGAGGGCCAGCTATTCCTCGCTATGATACTAAAACATCTGTAATAAATACTATTCCCATGATTGCCGACATTAGGTGATGAAATATGGGTCTCAGGAGATGTCCATAGCTGCACGTGTTTTTTTTCTTAGGGCCGCAAATATGTTGTGATAGTGGGACGTTTAAATTGTCAGCACTTACATCAGCGGCCTTCTTCTCAGCCAGTTCCAGTTTCTCCTGAGCATCCTTCAGGGCCTCGGAGTATTTGTCCAACTCATCCTCAGTTGCCTTCAGCTTCTTCTGCAGGGCTACCAGATCATCCTCTAGCTGTCAGGCCACCAGGTGGGTGGGTCATGGGGCATGCCATAGTGGAGAGTGCGCGTTTACGCAGCACGAAACATCGGTGCGCAAAAGGAGATGGGAAGAGATATGTGGTTAGTTAATAGTGAAACATATAATCAGAAAGCCAATCTAGGCCAAGAAACTAGTTATTTTCATTAGCTAACTGTTAATTCAGCGACACTTCAACGGGTGATCTGATTAAAGTTTTATCTAATGATGTAAAGTTTGAAGCTGAAAATCTACTCCAGAATTTATGCACATCCAGAGAGAGAGAACTAATCAAATACAGCGTTCTATCTTTATGAAACTGTATAATCCTCATATGCTTCCACTCGTTTTTATCCATATCTGCGTAGCTGAATACAATCTTTGTAAAGGAACTCAGCGCCTGTCACGAAGGTACTAATAAAGTGCTTAAGGTGCCGACCTGCTTGCTTCTGTCCTCCGCTCCCTTCTTATCTGCCTCGGACTGCTCAGCTCTGTCCAAGGCATTCTCCTTGTCGAGCTTCAACATCTGCATCTTCTTTTTGATGGCATCCATGGCTGCTTATTGTTTGTTTGGCCACACCAAACGATACAGCAGAGATACTGGATGGAGAGAGGCGAAGAGCGTCTGAGCCTAACTGAACGCCGAGCTGGAGTGCAAGCTCGATCTCACTGCGAGCTGTCAAATATGTGCTTTCGCAGAGAGCTGACAAGTTCCGCAGGACAACAAATACTTTTTTTGGGAACGACTCCTACTGGTTCCATCTCTACCACGCGTCTTTTTTTAAGTATCTGTTCTGCGATTCGCTGTTCCAAGACATTTGACCGTTCATATGGCTATATATGGGGTCTGCGCCATAAGACTCAACCCCCACTGAGACCACTTGTGCCTATTTCTAACCCCTAGGGAGCACGGGAAGAATAGAGGAAGTCAAGCTGACCCTCAGAGGAGACAGCGAGATGCGACTTCTATTAAACTAAAAAACAATAGTGTCAGTAATCGACATGAAAGTGCTCTTCCAGGGCTATGTTATGGATGTGACTGTGTCCACTACTGCTGTGAATTTAAACATTTTTAAGGTAGAATTTGGTCATTGTAGTCATTAAAATGAATTGACCGTTATTCAGAAATCTCTTAGCCTACAATTCCTGGTGCCACCGCAGAGGCAAAAGCCGTGCTTAATAATCATATTTGTCTATGCCCACGTTAAATCAACCACTGGCATGAAAATAAAATTTTGACAGGTAGAAATTTAATCAATGAATTACTGCTACGTTACCGTTGGTGAAACTGTTTCGACAGTGAGGTTAGAGGCAATGACCCCAAAGAGCCCGTAAAGTATACGAGTTAGTGGAGAATGATGGTTCTCATCAGATGTGCTCTATCTGCGGTGAAGACCTCTGTCAGTGCTTTAGGATGTAATCAAGAGACATGTCAGCAAATGCTCTCCCTGACCCTTGGGCCATTGTTCACAATCTGGAGAGCAGTAGGTATGGTTGTTGGTCTACAAAAGTTTATCTTGTTTTGTGCCCATGGCCAGGGCTGACTCCTACAAGCTGTGGCAGGAGCTTCAGTCACCCTGGAATGCTTGTGGCCACGCTCAGCTGCTACTATAGAAACTCTGCAGCTGTTGCACATGCGCAACCAAGAGGAAAACCCCGTTGATTGGGATAGTTCGCATTAGCCTCCCAGTTCAATCTCTTGAAGGTTTTAAACGAAACACTCAGAACAGGCGAATTTACAATTCAGTTTGGGTATTAGTATGATCTCATGTCCTTGACAGGACTTTACTGTGAGTATTTTAAAAAGTCAACGAAAAGGAGAGGTTAAACCGCTGGGGTCAGCTCCACTAATTTAATTGTAAACGGTGGCAGAAACATTCATCAATTGATGCTGGAGGAGCAATATAAAATGCCGGTATGGACGTTGGTCAAAAATATATTTCCCTTGTCTCACTCTCTCTCCTTCCTCCTGTTCCTTCTATATTTCTTCAGGAAGTTATTTTTAATCCTTCCCACTTTAGACACCTGCCAGCACACTGTTTCTTGCTGCTCAAACACCACTTTCAAAACTGGGCATTGGTTTACGGTGTTTACAAGTTCTGCCCTCCTTTGCTGTCTCTCAGAGGACAAGAACCGCAGTCATTCTGAGGTTTTCAAAAAATCCAAAGTCTAAATGCCTTTTTATAATGTAACAGCATGTACTCCATACATTGCATTTTAACAATTGAGATCACGGTTGCAGAAAAGTGTGAAACTGTGTGCGTGCTTTGTTTGGTGGGATTTGTCTTTTTGTCTTTGAAGGTCATGCTGTGCCTTACAACAGACAGCTGTCACTCTCTTTTCAGGCAGGGTTTTATCTAACTGTAGTCACTCACCTTACACGCTGCTCAGAAGGCAACTTAACAGGGCTGCTCTTTCTCTCTCCACAGCAAATAACTACAAACTTGGAAAATATACTACGAATCAGCTAATGAATTTTTTTTTGCCCTAAAGGCTTTCAATAAATAGTTTTAAATACTTTTCTATTGACCAAATAAAATTGGTTTTCAGATTCTCAAGGTGCAGCATGTCACTGCTCATCATCATTACATTTTAGTTGTGCTGGGAAAAAAACACTTTAAGTCAATCATCGGAAACAATTCAGTTTCACAATTACTGGTCAAATATCATTCATCCAGGCATGTAATTGAAAAGAAAAGCGTTTTATTCAAAGACAATCAGGAAGAACGGATGAACACAGTCTCAGTTCTCTCATTCAGACATGCAGGAAGAGAGTGTCAGAAGTGTGTAACATGGGTTATTGTATTTGTGTAGTAAGTGTGAGAGATACACTGAGGGATGAGGTGTGGAAGTAAGAATTTGCAGCAGTGTGTGATGGGCCTGGACAGCTTACTGCGCTGTGATATCACGGCTGACTTCTCTTGCCTGTGCTATGATAACGTGGAGGAGTCAACTCTGGCCTCAGACAAACAGAACATGTACCATCCGGTTATACACTTCATTTCTTAACACAGGTAAACTGTACAACATAATGAATTTTTATTTTTCTGAATAACTCACAGAATATGTCTTAACCTTTAACGTATCCAGCAGTAACGCAACTGAACCAATACAAATTCTGAGAAGACCTGGGAGGGTGTTGTAGTTTGTCATATACTACAAGCCAACCTCCTCTCTTTCTCTCTCTTTGTGTGTGTGGAGAGATAGGTGTTTCAAAGTGCTGAATCATTCTGCATATGGAGCTCAACACAGAACAACTCCATCCTCTTTTACAGTAGCGATGTTACCACCAAGCCCCCTCATTACGGACTGATGTAACTTCCATAATCTTCTTCTTGGAGGAAGAACTGCTATTATGATCTCCACTCCACACCAAGGAGTCAAAATTGATCCTCGCAGAGTCTCAGCTCCCGCCAGATTTAGCATCAGAGTGTTTAGCTGACTCAGACATTCCAGCTCAGGCTGCCGTCACCCAGAGAGAGAGAGAGAGAGGCTTAAAGGGGCACTGCCTTCACTCAGACAGAGAGAATGATTTACAGGGTCACCTCTGTGGTGTTAGGGATGTAAGCACTGTAGCAGAAAGACATCAAAAATAATTCTGATGACAAATGAAGTGCACTACCTAATACTGAAACTCTCTCATAAAAAAAAAAAAAGAGAGAGAGAAAAACTTATGATACTGTGATGTCTTTGTCCTTGTTCGTGTGCACACTTTGTTCATGTAAGGTCAAAATGCGCTCATAACATGTTTATGTTTCAACAAATTTCCACTCAGACCAATAAACTGCCATAATTAACAACGCACATGCACACCCGCTCACATAAATGAGTGTCTTTTATAACGGTGATTCTCAGCTCCAGTCCCGGGGGCCCAAAGATGTGCAGGACAGTGGGCCCCCAGGACCGGAATTGAGAATCACTGTGCATAATGCATTTTGATTTGGTGAAAAGAAAAACAGATACAAATCTGAACAGTGGTTTGAAACCCTTTATTTTGAGTGAATACAAAAAATATTAGTTTTCCCCTGGTGGCCAGATAAATAGTTTACATACATCACTTCAAGTCTATATCTTTATTGCAGTAATCTTATATCTATTCTATTAAAATTAGACACATTCAAAATGAACAATTCAGTCCTTTTTTCCCCCCAGATCCAGTAAAATGTCACATTGCATTTGAGTCTTTTACTGATCTACACTTTAAAATTTTCTTCATGTTTAAGCTATCTGATAGTGGCTTCATCAGTGATAGTCCAAAAGACACAGACAACTACTCAAACTGGAAATGGATTCAGCAACTTTAACCAGAAGGCTTCAGAAGCACTAGGGTGCATACTCCAGGAATGCTGTATGAAAAATGTGTTGTAATAATGAAGAATAATCATACTTATATGTTGTGTTCATATTAGCTGTTGATTCTTTCACACAGTAACATGGTTTTGTGAATACTGACAGACTGCTCTGAACCAGCAAGCGGATCAACCAACACACACCACTCTATTCATAAACGCTTTCATAAAAATGGGACATGCAGACTTTTCAGTGTTAATACACAGAGAGGAACAGTGGGTACACACCTCTTTCAAAGAATACATATGTACATATTCTGGATCACACAGATATAATTGCATGTTAGTGGCAGGTCTGGTAACAGATGAGTGAATAGCTGAGAGATCTGAGGGCTCAGTGCAGATGTCCCAGAAAGTCCAGACCACCTGTGTTCAGCCCTGTTCTCTACAAGCAGAAAAGGCTACTACAATCACCTTCTTTTACAGCTGATGCACTCCTAGCTGTAGACTAAGGCACAAATGCTACTCAGAACACAGGGCCAAGCAGAAGAGGCAGACAGAGACAGAACAGAGAGGCCTGGGCAGAGTCATAGAGCAGTGACTACACCACAGAGTGTCAGACAGCCTGAGACTGGACCACGTCCAACTGCATGAGGGTAGAGTAAAAACAATAGATGTGTCTACACCGTCATTAAGCTGGGCTGTGTTGCAGGAATCCAGCCACATCCGTTAAACTGAATCAAAATAGCAGCCAACTATTCAGGCTCAGAGAGAGAGAGAGAGAGAGAGAGAGAGAGAGAGAGAGAGAGAGAGAGAGAGAGAGAGAGAGAGAGCAGGCACTACAACTTGACTGTAAAATTCTCCACTAAATTTTTGAAAAGGAACTGTCCTGTTCTAGATCATTCTACAGGACTCTAATAGCACCTAGAAATGGAGAAAGTAAAGGAAAAGGGGATAAAAAAAAAGTGATACAGTGACTCGTTCCCTTACATCAGATAAGTGTAGAGGAAGCTGACCTGAGTGACACTGTAAGCACACTGAGTCTAGTCTCTAAGAAGAAGAAAAAAAGACTTAAATCATCCACTCAATAAGCAGATCAACTAAAGAAAGCAGTTAGCATAAGGCTGCTCTTGAAAGGAGTTCAGACTTCAGTATGTGTTCAAGCCCTATACGTTTTACATTCATACTATGACACTGACTCTGAATTCTCCATCAAAACATAGAGTGCCCTCTTGTTTCATGACATATACTCTGTCTATTTTCTTTTCTCTTTTTTTGCATCGTTATATCATGTTTTTGGTCAGTGACATCTTTAAATCTGACATGAAATCCCACCTCCTCTTAATAGTTGCAAGAGCTCTGGATTCTCTCACAGAAAAGTCACCTGTAAATGTGCAAAATTACTGTGGAGCATCCTCAGGCTACCACCTGATCAGAGGAGGACTGGACATCTAGACAATTGTGTAGACTGTGGATTGTGTAAATGTCGTCTATACACTTAGATACACTAAACTGTAAATTAGTGTTGTGTAGTACTGTTTGTATTACATGTAATCTATGCAGTGTTATCATAATTGTAGTAAAAAACAGTGTAGTTCTGGGTATCCATACATAGTTCTTGTTTTCTTTTGCTTGAATACCACATGAGCATCAAAGCAGTTTAAGGGAGTCCATCAAAGACTATAAATTAGCCCCATTAACTCATATCAAACATTCACCGAGGATTTGAAATGTTCTTTTTTTCTCTCAAAAGCAGCACAATTCAAGACTACATCTGATCTAAATCTACACTATTGCGAACTATTAAATCATTTATAGCTATGAAAATAGTCACGGAGGGTAACTTCAGTCTCATCCCGGGAAGAATGGTACATACTGTAACGTGGAGGTCTTGTGGATCCAGTACTGAAAGTCCCGAGGCCAAGTTTAGGGCCCGAGACATCCTCACCACTGTAAAGAACATGGATCACACTCATAACGAGTCCATCCTTCATAAACAATCTGAACAAGCTCATCCTTCACGACAAAGTTTTTCCCAAGTACCTCAGTACATATGTACAGATGCAAACACACTTTTTCTCTCGTGCACACACATACACACGCATATACATTTAAATTTCAGTCAGAGTTAGCTGCCATTTAGTCTTCATCCTCTCTCAGTTCACTTGGAAGGAACTTGTACTGTTGTTGTCTGATCTGAGCCAGTTTCTTCCTGGCCTCCTCCAGCTCTCTCTCCTTCCGCAGCATCTCCTCCTGAGCTGCAATGATCTATGAAGGACATTCGACATTAATAAATTACAGTCCTACCTAATGCACCGAAGTACTTTCACCAAGACTCTGCAATTCCAGCGCTGAGTGGTCCAGCGCATATCTTACCTGAGCAATTCCTCCGACGAACTTGGTTTTGACGACCACGTTGTCATCATCAGCCTTGTCGAAAGCTGCTTTTTGAGCGGCTCTGACCAGGTTATCAGACGCCCGCTTCACAGCATTACCTGCAGCCTAGCACACACAGACAGACCAGTGAGTTATTGAATACCGGGAAACATAAAACACAACCATTTCTGATTTATTCCACTATGCATCAAAAGGAACACACATACCTCTTTATATTGTGTGGTTCCACAAGCACATATGTATGTGGCTCCATAAATACACATGTATGCATGTAAGTTCATTTGTGATTGTATGTGTGTGTGCGTGTATGTACAGACAGAATAGGTGTGTGTGTTTATGTATGTGTGTGTAAATTGCATACCTGTAGCCTGCGCATGGCCTCTGAGTCCTGGTCGGCTTTGACTTTACAGGCCACCAGCAGCTGAGCGGTGGAAGCCGCCACCTGTTTGGCAGAGGAGATGAGCTTCTCCTCGCTGGCGTGGCCCTGGACCGAAGCATTTGCCGCCTCACACAAGTTACTGGTCGCTGCGGCAACCATGCGAGCCTGGATCAGAAGGTATCACAGCTTCAAACACCTCATTCACACTCAGCCCATTTCAACTTCACTTCAGTCACAGAAGGAGAGGAAGAGTAGTATGGGACTGTTAAGTCTTCTGAAGATGAATGAGGCTTTGAGAACTTACAGCTGAGATGAGCCCTTGTGACCACTGACCGTCATCCACAGCATTAGCAGGAATGGAGCCCACCTACAGGAGAAGACAAGCAAATACACACAGATGCCCATGACACAGAAAGGGCTGAAGGATTCCTTCAGTACCTCTCACACTACAACCCATGAGGTTGGCCATTGGTCATGACTATTTTTTTTTTCCAAGTTTACTGTACTGTAGATCTTCGTATGTGTAGTACGTATGTGTATGTTATTATGTAAATATGGTAGCATGTGACTATACATGCTCACCTTGCCCTGTGCTACCAGCTCTCTCTGGGCAGCTGAGGCTGATTTGACAAGAGCACTGGTTGCTGCTGCAATGGATTTGGCTGCTTCCAGGATCTGCTCCTCAAAGTCCAGACTCTCATCAGCTTGCTACCAGGAGGAAAATATACACACGCGTATGAGAATATGCAATGCCGTACTCAAACCACATGAAATAATTATTAAAAAAAAAAAGAGAGAGATTTCAACACAAACATGTCAGCTGTTGGAGTCATTGTGCACTCTGTCCTTTCCTGCAGAAAGCTTTATTTTAAAGGTGTCTGTCCAGCTAAACTCTGTAATATAAACGATTTAGGCTGGTCTCTATAGACATGGACACAAGACTGAGCATCACTGAGCCGTCAGTGAGTAATATTTTTAAGTTTTTAATGGCCAGAAATGGCCTTAAACATAAATTAAACGTAAATGTAATTTTTGAAATTTTGAGAATACGATTTAAGAAATACCAGTATGCAGAATGATAACTGCGTTGACTGTTTAATGTAAACGGGAAAGTAAAAGTAAACGGGAATGTTGAGTATGCTGAATTCCCATGGTCAGAACAGAATTCCAGTAGTTGACACATTTATTCTTTTTTTTTTTTAATTTTGCAAGTGTGTTGAGTGATCAGCTGGACAAGAATAACAATTACCATAAGGCTATGTGTTACTGTATAAGGACAGCAGACATAGCAGGACACTGTAGGAATATGTTTGATATATAGTTGAACAGAATAACAACCTAATATATCAAACATATCAGACAGAGGCCTGCACAGCGCCCTCACTGGATCAAACTAAGACAATACACTACCCCTGTCCATCATGTCATTTGAGGGAATGGGGGGGGGGGGGGTATATGTGTGAGTGAAGACAAAAAAGAGAGAGAGAGAGAGAGAGAAAGCGCTACCTTTGGTTTGGCTCTAGGTTTGAGTTGCTCCAGTTTTTTAGCCGCAGCTTCGATGGATGCCGCTGCTCCCAACAATTCTGTTTCTGCTATTACTGTAGGATCCTCTGGGTCTACCCACTCTGTGCCTGATAAAAGCAGAAACACAAATAAAACAGTCATATGTCAAAGAAACCATAATCTACAAACAGGTAATGAGCTCAGTGTGAATTCACACACACTCCCTCCACAGACGTGTGAACATGCACAAACACACAGAGACGTATGTCACAGCATGCCTGCAGTACTGACTATCTTTAATAGTGTAAATGAATAAGGGTCGGCGCTGCTCCGCACTCCCCCACCCCAGACGACGAGACAAGGACAGCTGGTCAGTGCATTATGGAAAAGGATTCGATTGCGTCATTCATGAAGATTAAGTGATCTGCTTTGCTTGGTGAGAACCTGGACAGCACTGCAGCAGCAAACACACAGCTCTGATCCAAGACAGATGCAGCACCAGTGCATTCAGAAACGTGAGGACTCATTCACCCCGAACATTTCATGGTACGGTAGCTCAGATTGGATTTCGTCAGTCTCAAGCTAAAGACTCAGTTACTTTCATGGCTCAAGACTCAATTATTTTCATCTTGTTACCATGTAAAATCTTTGCTATTCCAAATGAAGGTTACATATTGTCTTTCTTATAGTACACACACTTCTGAAAGAAATGCAGCACAGAGTGAATGAATAAACATGTGTGATTTTCAAAGCCATGATGACAAGATGAGATGACATATGGAGATGATGAGAAACCTTGATGAGTTACCAGCTTAGTCTTACTCACCTTCATCTGAGGCAAGAGACAAGATACAGGAGAGAGTTTACTCAGCGAGATAGTCTACCACAATATACACACACACGCTCACAAATTTCAGACACATCAAATACCAGACCCCCGTCTTTGATCTATTAGACATGGCAGCCCTAACCTTTGTTACCTTGTCAATGTGTGTGTGTGTGTGTATGCATATGTGTGTGTATGTGTTGTGTATGTGTATGCGTATATGTGTGTTTGTGTATGTGTGTGTTGTGTATGTGTATGTGTGTGTGTGTGTGTGTGTGTGTGTGTAGATCTCAGACCTTTCATGGCCTCTGCTGTCTGTATGAGTTCAGTGACGGCTCCAGCTACCCGCTTAGAAAAAACAACCAGCTGCTGCTTCTGCTCCACAGTGGGCCTCTGTAAGACCTGCAAACACATGCCGACAGGAATCAAATGACTTAAAGTGCGCAGCTAACGAGTGTGCATCTAGACCTGACATAAATGTGTGGGTGTAAACTTGTCAGCGCAAGCATTATGTGTGCATGCATGTTTTATTTATTAACAGTGTGGTGTGAAGGTAAGTGTGTGTGAGAGTGTGTGTGTGTGTGTGTGTGTGTTTGTGTGTGTGTACCTGCAGCACATGCTCCAGTAGCTGAATGTATCCGTTGGTGCACTCTGATCCATAGAGCAGGGCTCTGTTTCTGACCTCTTCATTCACATCCTCATGATAGGCAGCTTGCTGTAGGAGAGAAAAACAGAACTTTACCTCGTGGAAATTTACGCAGTCAAACAGAAAAAAAAATAGGAATACATGCCAGTGCAGTCACACACACACACACACACACACATACAGACCTTGCATGTGGTCAGCATATCTGACATGGCTTTGCGGCTAAGGTTGGCAGTAGAAATGACATCTTCCTGCCTGGTTGAGTTACCAGCAGCAACAGCTTTAGCTGTTGCCGTGGTGATGCCCTTTGTAGTACGGATGAATTCCTCAGGTGAAGTGAACTTCTCTGGAGCCTCTTTAGACTGGAACACCTGGGCGATACCAATCACCAGTTTTCATGAGTCTGTATCTGTCTGACAGATCATTGGAGCAACAGCAATACTATATTACTACATTTCTGTTTTACTGTAACTGTGTGTATGTGCAGGTGCATACCGCAAGTTCCTGTTTGATACACTCAATGGTGGCCTCCAGCGCTCTGGTCCCTCGTGTGGCCTCATCTTCCACTGCCTTTACAGTCTTCAACAGGGATGTCACATTGGTCACCATCACCTGATACACACACATGCACACGGGGCCTTTGAACGACACTGTCAACCAGTTTGTAATGCAGTTTACCTTAATAAATAATACAACTGAATACTTAAATGAGCAAACCAGGGAAAGCAATAGGGACTAAGAGTTGTTAGTATATTACTGATGTATTGAACTGTTTATATGTTATAACTGTTACAATCAGTGAGCATAAATATAGAGTTCTCTCATACACCTGAATGTCTGCCTAGGTAAAATAGTATTACCTCACTCTAAAACATCTGGATTTATGACTTTGGTCAAAAAAAGAAAAATCACTCAGCCTAAATTACAGGAGATTAATGCATCTCTGACGAACATGTAGGTGTACATGTTCAACAGCAGAATCCCGTTTACATGTTTTTTCTAAATATGACAGATTCTGTTTCCAGATGCACTGACTGAGAACTTAAGCAGAGAGTTGCTGGTTAATCACTAAGGTTGAGAGTGATTTGTTAATATCAAACACTGCAAAAGTAGCGATTAAAGGCTAAAGCTAATATTACCTAGCATGTGCATGAACTGTGTGCCTCATCACACCTCAAAGGTTCCTATCTGAATTAGAGAGCATCTTGAGTCGCCAGCTTTCTGGAGGACAACTGAGTAGACTACAGCATTCAAAATCAGCTAAGCACTCTTCACTCTTCAGTTAAGCATTCTGAGATAGGGTGACCATATTTTGGTTGTCAAGAAAGAGGACGGCGGCGGGAAGATGTGTGTGTGTGGGGTGTGGGGGAGTTTGCATTCCCCTCCTAATTTACGGGGGAAATTAAATGTATGTCGCTTTTGGTTCCTGTCGTTGTGCATGTTAGGCTGATGCTTGACAATGCAATGTGAAACGGCGTCTGTACTTAACTACCACAATACATAGCCGGCTAATATTTAATTAGACAAATGACTGCTAGCATAATAACAGTGGCAAGATGACCTTATTTCTTTCTATTTAGTTTTGGTGGCGTTACGGCTTTCTTAAGGTCTCTTGGATGTTGCTGCCGTGTTATCGGTAATGACTGAGATGCAGTTTGACAAATGTTTATGGCATGACAGTGTACATGGCCGTCCATTGGTGTGGTGCAAGAGGATGAGACCTAAAGAAAAAGGTCAAAGCAATGCAAATGCACACAGAATGGTGACTGTGGAAAGCAAGTCAAGCAAGTCAAATCCATTTTGGACAATTTAAAAATCCCGGTCGGACACATTTTTTAGGTCCGAAAAAGAGGACATGTCCGGAAAAATGAGGACGTATTGTCACCTTATTCAAAGAGGATTATTTGACATTTTACACATTGTAAATTTTCATTTTAGCTCGGGTGTGATAGAAGTATTCAGATATTACACCTGAGTTTAAAGATACAAACATAAAGGAATGACTAGTGAAAGTGCAAGCCACTCATTAAAAAACACGAGTCAAAGTGTTACGGTAACAGACTTTTAATGTACTGTAATTTTCAAAAGTACAACATGAAAAAACAGCCTACTGTAATTAATAAAACAAGACCTATTGCTTATGTGTACTTCGCAGATTAATATTACTCTTCAGTTATATGAAACGATGAAACCAATCAAGCCGTTGTTTATTTTACCGCCCGAAAATTTAATGGTGGGCCACAGCAAAACAAGGAGAAATGTTCTAATACTGGCCAATGAATGCACAGAGCGTTAAAGGGAAACAGCTAACTTCTCGTAATCTTAATGTGTTGTAGACGTACCTATCTTGAAAATCTCCATTCATATGGTAGACTGACTTGCAGCAAGCTAACGTGACTTACAACTCTTTAACGTTCGTCAGGCGATGCACTCACACTGACAAGCGCACGCGAGGGGAAGTACTGTAAGTAGGCCTGTTAGCTAGGCACACGAAATACACACGATCTTGCACCTGTTTGTGTACATCCGCATCAGTTAGGTCCTACCACAGCGATGCTTAAAATAACCTGCAAGTAGTGTAGCGTTCAGTTGTACAGTTCAGTGACAGAAGTACAAATCCGCTACTACACTACTTAAGCACAGTAACGAAGTATTGTACTACTTCCACTGTATTCCACTACTTCTTCGTTACTTACCAAACATCCTTTTAAGTTATGCTCTCCTCTTTTACTATGAGCACAAAATTTATAATATATCATTCATTTGTCTAACTGTTGGCTATTTATTCATTTATTCGTTTAATGACATTACATCTTCTGTGTTCTTGCGACAGCTCAAACGCTGGGCCTCTATGTGTATCCCTTACCTTTGCTGCACTCTTTAATTGGAACATGGATGGATCATCTGCTGCTTTGCCTGCTGCACACTTGGTGGCGCCGATGAGCTCACCTAAAGCTTTAGCCACATCTTTAACGGCATTTATCAACACCACCTGAACAGGATGTATAAAGCATCATTACCAATAATGTACACACATGCATGTGCACAGGCGCATGCGCACACACACACATATACACGCACACATATACACACACACAGCTCTAAAAAAAATTGCTTCATTTTTTAAATATTCATGACAAAGTACATCACTTTTATCTGACTGGAAGAAGTACACGCTGTACACTTATGATATTGAATAAAAACACTGGCCACTAAAAACATGCAAATAAATTTCTTTTTTCTCCATCTCTTTGCCTCAAACTGTAGTCCACTGGCTTTAACTGACCTGTGTTTCAGGGTCATCAGGGCCAATACTGGCTGCTCCCAGTTTAACCACATCAGTGAGCTGTGTGATGGTCTTGGCGGAGGACTGGGCAGCCTGGGCCAGTTTTTCCTGACTGGATGCTGCGCCAGACACCAGCATCTTAGTGTCCTCCACCAGAGCCTTTGCAGTCTTTAGGATACTCTCCCTGAGAGAACCAGCAAATAGAAGACAAAATGATTAGATTTAATTCAAGTTCTTTAATTCTTTATTGCCCTGCGTAGGGCTGATGTGAAGAAAGGTTTCTCCCACACTTCTTCATGGATCACTGGTAAGAGTAACCCTTCCTCTACTCTGTGTTCCGACTGTTTCAGTGTAGTGAATGTAGAAAAGCAATGTTGTGTGTGTTTCTTGCCTGTGGTCAGCGAAGGAGTCCTCATTCTCAGCATTCAGTGTGCCAGCAGAGGCAAACATGATAGTGGTGTCTAGGTCAGCAATGATACCAGACACAGCGCTGGCTGCTGTGATGCATGCCTGTGTGCCTTTATTACCCGCCTGAAGTGCAGAGAGCACCATGGAAACCTGTGGTCACACACAAACAAAACAAAACAAAAAATGTACAAACATAGTTGTCTCACTGAGTTCACAGATTCTGCGCGTGTGTGTGTGTGTCTGTGTGTGTGCAGAGTTATAGTACCTTTTCTGTCACAGTTCTTGCACATTCAATGAGTTCTCTCTTTGTGAAAGTGTCTGATGGACAGATCTGCAAAGCTCCAGCCTTCTGCACGAGGACAACACAGCCATGGCCCAACTCTTGCACACGCGTCTTTATCTGGAACCCAATCTGCACAACCCATAGAACAGGAGTGAGATAGTGCCTCTAATCTGCAATACCACTGTCATCCAAAAGACTGTGTGTGTGTGTGGGCGTATGTATGTGTGTGTGCGTGTGCGTGTGTGCACATGTGTACAGGTGTGTTTGTGTTACCTCTTCAGGCTCCGCTGTAGCAGCTGCTAAGCGTCCCTGTACTGCCAGTTGACTGTAGTCAGCAGTGACCTGAGAAGCCAAGCTACCCAGCTCCTCTGGAGCACTTACTGATTTAGTCATCTGGGAGGGAGGGGAGGAGAGAGAGTAAGCACCCATGAATTGTTTCATTGCTGTTTCATTTTAAAATAAACCTGCCTGAATCACTCACCATCTCCTGTGCTGTGACAGCAATGGCCTTAGAGTATTTCACCATAATGGTCTGATAATCCACAAATGAGCCCTCTGGTTCAGACGGGGTCCCCTCACTCAACTACAGGAGAGGGAGGGAGAGAGAGAGAGAGAGAAATAATAGAACAGTCTCAGTGCAGGCAGCTGTGTGCATTAACCATTAATTGGAGTCTGATGTCTGGTTAATGATGATAATGATCATTATAGCTTGTGTGCATCTGTGTGACATTCACAATGTCTAAGTATAGATCAGTAATTATACTTAATAGCGAACTGCTATCCAAACCCATAAATTCTGTGAGCTGATAAATGAGGGGCATTCTGACATACATACATATACACGCACACATTATATATATATATATATATATATATATATATATATATATATATATACACACACACACACACATTTGCACACATACGCATACACAGATACACAGACCCTCTGTAGCTGTCACTCCTGGTGTCAACACCCACCTTGCCCATGGCCTCAGTGATGGAATCCACCATGCCTCCAACCAGCCCGACCTCACTGGCAGCTTCGTTCAGTGTCAGTGTGATGTCATCCACTGCCTCCCTCATCAACTGGGCAGCCTCCGCTATGGCATCATGAGTATGAGTTGCCTTCACGCATACAGGAAGAGAGAACAGGAAAACACTTTACCTCACAATGCCCATATAACACAGGAATACTATTATATACTGACTATTACACTATTACACTATTTATGAGACATCCTACACATCTGAGTGTGTGCAAGAGAGAAATTGTGGAACTGCTATGAAAGCCTTGCCTTGGGGTTTCCTCCACCCTCCTTGGCTGCGTACAGCATCTGTAGGGCGGATTCGGCGAGAGTCTTGGTCTGGTCAAGGAAGGCCATCTGCTGCTGGTGGTCAAGAAGCTTGGAGGCCATGCCCACTGATGCTGTGACCAGAGGCTCAAAGTAACTGGCCAGCTGAGTGACCTGAGGGTCACAGTCAGGGTTAAGGTTTATGGTCAGAAATTTCCAGCTTAAAGTAAATCAAGCAAGGGTAAGAAAAGTTGGGATGGAGCTAAGGAACAACCAAGGAAATTCACCTTGTGTCCAAGTTGTGCAGCCTCTCCTCTGGCCGCTGTGGAGATAGGTTCAATCAGGTGACCAACCTCCTGAACGGAAGATGTCAACTGCTCCTGCAAAGCCTGATCAGAAAGTGGTAGCCATAAGCTTCTCTGAACATAAATTCTACCCGAAGGCATCAGAGACTATATGAACTATGATCCATGTACTGTCATCACATGACTGACTAGAGAACGTTAACAACTCAAAGACCAGCTTATCAAAGTGTATGTGTAATGAAAGATGTGATTACAGGCAGGAAACTGATGATATCTGTATTTAGACACAGCTGATCTGTAGAGCATTTGTGATGCATACCTCTAAGGAAATGTCATCTCGGCTCGGCAAATTCTGGCTGACAGCTGCCAGTGAAGCCTGCTCAATGTCTCTGATACATCTATTAATGATGTCTATGGAGGCATCACATTCTCTCTGGCCAGGAGCCTTATCTCTGAAAAGACCACAAACACAATTGAACACTGCCACTCAGGCCACAGATTAAACACATGAACATATCTGGTTAAATGTATGCGTTACTTTTAACAATGTAGTTACAGTACCTGATAGCAGTGATGAGATTCTTGATTGAGTCAGACACGGTGCGCGAGTGGCTAGCAAGAATGGACCAGGTGGGTGGGTCTTTTGGGTTCATGACCAATGAGCGAGCAGTTTTTAGGAGTTCAGTAGAGCTATCCAGCATGGAGCGTGCTGACTGGATGATGGGTGCTTGAGCAGCAGAGCCCTAAATACCAAAGAGCATGGTAACTATGGAGAAATCAACCTGAGGAAAGCACAGTTAACCTATTTTATCATTTTCACTGGTCTCTTTCCTTACTCATGTTAGCCAGCACAGTGCTGAAATAGGAAGCTAATGCGTCAGGTAAAACACAAAGAAGAACTATTTCTCAAATGTAAACACACACACACACACACACGCACGCACACAAACAGAGTACCTCACTGCTGATTTGAGCAGGTACACTAGCAAATTCTGGATTGGAAGCAAAGGTGGTCAGGTTCTCTACAGCCTCGATGAGTGGTGCTGTGGCTAGACGACATTTCTCACGATTTTCCTCTGAGAAATCTCCATCAAGAGTCTAGAGAGAGAGAGAGAGAACGAGAGAGAGAACGAGAGAGAGAAAGCAAGAGAGAGAGAGAGAGAGAGAGAAAGAGTGCAGTGATAAGAAGAGAAGGTTTTGTGTTTATCTCAGTTTAAACCTCAAAATTACTTTGAGGAGGGAACTGCATGGTCTCACTTTGATGGTTTTAACCAGATTGGCTGTACTGTTGGCCACCTCTTTGGCGGACTGGACAAAGTGACGCTTAGCCACTGGATTGGCGGTCTTAGAGGAAGCCAGGCGGCACGCATTACAAAGTGCTGAGGTGTGCTTAGCTACAATAGTAGCTGCAGAGAGCACCTGAAAAACACAAACAAAAAGATACATATATAAATGTACAAGCAAAGCTCTTAACACATCAACATATGGGTTCCTGAACTGATGTACAGAAATTATGAAATGCTTGCAGCTGTGCATACTTATGTATGGCATAAGTAGTTGCACTGAATGTCTACTGTAACAGACTAAAGCTCACCTGAGAGGGGCTGCTGTCTGGATCTACAAGGTTCTGGCATGCCATCTGTATTGCCTGGTTGGCCCGAGCAAACTGGACTGGATCGACCAAACCCTGATAACCTGCTTGGCTGTTGGGGTCGGACACACCCACCAGATAAGCAGCCTGTGGACAAGTTAGATGTCAGTCATCAGTAACCAAAGTGGACACATATTTGACAGTAGACATATTGGACATGGATACTTAAAACATTTAGCATGAAAAAGCTTATAACAAGGACATGAACACAGGTTTGATGGCCTAAGAAAGTCATGAAATAAGTGGGCTACAATGCTTTTGAATCTGATTGTCCTGTTTAAGGTTATAGTGGATGACTGTGTGAAACAGAGTATGACTGGTTGATTGTGGGGGGGTGGGAAATGACTGGTTTAGTGTGAAGAATGAGACAAATGACTGGTGGTAACTTACCTGTCCAGCTGCCTCAGTGAGTCCACACAGAGCTTTAGAGGCCACACCCACACACTCTCCAAATGCTGGAACATCTCCTATTTTACAGTTATTAGAGATTCCAGCCATGGACTCACCCAGCACCTGTGTATGCACACACAGACACACACAGACACACATACACACACACAGACACACACACACACACAGACACACACAGACACACACAGACACACACGCACACAGACACACACACAGACACACACACACACAAACAAAACAGAAGAGAGATGAAGACAGGAGGCAAGATTGTCAAATATTCAAAGGAAAGAAAACTTGGTCTTTACACCACACATACATGACCATAAAACAGCACTATTAAAAACATGAGAGAAAGAAATCTGTAAAAATAATTATTTATGTGAAGTGTATATTGGAAGCCCATGTGTCACAATGGTGGAACTGTTCATACCTTTGAGTTTTCCATGACACTCTCAATGCAGTCAAAGTATGAGAGATCGTTGACTGACTCATTAGGGTTGTCCAACAGTCCTCTTACTGCCTAAAAACACACAAACACATTTTTATGAGTAAGGAATACATTTCTGTGGTGAGGACATCATTGTGGTGGTGTGTCATTATGAGGTACCTCCAGCTCTCTCAGAGCATTATCACATTCCCTTTGGCCTGGGGCATGTTGAGTACACATGGTGATCAGCTGGTTTATACTATCAGTCACCGATCTGAAACAAACAGAGAAAGTCTTAAAACATCCGCACACACACACTTGCACATGCACACACGCACACACACACACGCACGCACATATAGCTGTACCCTGGAGAACAGTACCTGGCTGCAGCAGCAAGCAGGTTCTTGGCATTGCCAGCTGCAGGGTCCACTGACAGAGACTTAGCTGCAAGAAGCAGTTTACTGGAGGCCATGGAAATGTTCCTCAGGTTCCCAATGACCTGGATCTGGTCATCTTTACTCTACAACGACAAATGACGTCTTCTCAGACACAGCTGTGCATTGAACGTCTTCCCATTACATTTGCCACATTCTTAAGTATGCCACAAAATTTCATCATTATTACAAACACACACACACACACAAAAAACATTTTTTACTCCTTTTGGAAATAGACAGCAAGGAGGCAGAGCAGCAAATTGTGAGAAAAATGTTGCCACAGCTGTTCAAATTTAAGTACACCTCGCTGATCATTAAGGAAACTGATAGATATCACCGCAGTCCAATACTAACAGGAGAATATGCCAACTTACTTGTGTGTGTCCAGCCATCTCAATACCAGCGTCCAGAAACTCATCAAAGTCCTGGCTGAATTTACCAGAGGCATCGGCCAGTTGGCTGCTGTTTCCCCTGGAGGCATGAACCACATCGCCAGCCGACTGGTTCAGATCAGCGGCTGTCTGGTTCAGATCACTCTGGGCTTCTTGGAATGACTTACTGCAGGGGGGCAGCTGGACAAGGTTGTTAAAGAAAAGTAAATATGTATGTACTGCAGGTGCACTGGATGGGTACATCTATTTTTTTTTTTTTTAAACAGGGTGAGAGATTTCCGGCCTGGCTGGCAAAGATGGTGTTTGAACTTGTACATCAACATGAGTATAGAAAACAAAGGATTTCTAATAAACGGGGAAATCTTTTGAATTGCAGAATGCTTACTGGCTTAACGAGTTTCATTAAAATCAACAGCAAAAAGCAGATATCTTGCATCAAATAGTCCTTAGTTCTTAGATGTTTCAGAAAAAACTTGGTTGAACTAAAAATCCCCAATACACGAAAAAGACAGAGATGATTGTCTTAGTCAGATAGAGTTACATTCCTTTTTCTCATAATGTTTTCCCAAAAATGTCTGTATTATTTCAACATCTTTTCCACAGTCTGTAACTCACCGTCTCTACAAGGAGTTTTTTACTGGCTTCTCCGATGCTCTTTAGTGCCATGTCAACATCTTTCTGCCCTGGCAGACAGTTGACACACGCATTCAGAGAGTGAGACACAGTCTTCGCTACCTGACGCCAAGAAAGAGAAAGAGGTGTCACTACCATGACAGCTTCAATGCAATGGAGTAGGGACAAAACTGCTACTATATAAAAAAGTGAACATTTTTATCCTTAATGATGAAGATACAATCCTAATTTAGTGAAATCTAATTTAGTGTGGGAGTAGGTCGTAGTGAGTATGAAGACCCACCACTCTGAATATAGTTGTGATAAGCAACAGATGCCCCTAATTTGCTCTCTTGTCTTTGATATTTGTAAACTTTCTGAATATTAGACAGACAAACTCTCTTCTCTGGCAACCTGAACTGCTTTCTCACCTGTGCTAGTCTTTGTTGCCTGTCGGCATCTCCTGGAGCAATGAGAGCCTCCTTGGCTTCAGAGATTAACATAGCTGAACCCTCCATGACTTCAGAAGCCGAATCCAACATGGCTGTGGCAGACTCAGGGTCAGAGGTCGCAGCAGCCACGCCTCTTGCAGCCTGTGCAAGAGTTTTCAGGGCTTGGGCAGTCTCTCTGGCAGCCACACCTGTATGGGCAAAAACTTTTCTTATCTTTGTAAACACTCTGATGTGTACAGTAACTTCTCTGTCTTAGCATGTTAGATAGGAACCCTCTTGTCGCTCAGTAGTGTATCCCGGTACCAGTTATAAACCAAATTTCTTTTCTCCGAAATGCGTTTGTTGTAAGCTTCAGTTAGATGGTTTGAAATGAGAGTATGTCCTTTCATAATATTTACCAGTATAGTGCTCGTTGCCCTGAGCAGCACAGGTTAGCAGCTGAGCCATGGATGAACCCACTGATTTGGATGTGCTTCCAACATCCTGAGCACATTTCTCCAGCTGCATGACAAATACACATACACAGCCAGTCAGCTGAATAAGGTAAACATTTTCTCCACAAATCACGGAAAGGTAGATAGGACATGAAATGAGACATATAAACTTGAATGTGTGTCGAATCTTATGTCACTGACTGTTTCTCCGGGGAGAGGTTTGAGCTGTCCCTCTGCGGATGCCTGTTTTGCATCCTGGAGTTCATTTCTCAGGGTCTCCACTGCTGTAAGAGCAGAGTCTATTTCCATAGGGCCACAGGCCTCGTGAGCCTAAACAAACACAACACACACATGTAACAAGACATGCTGTCTTTATGTTACATATTACAATACACTGCACAGCATCCATGGTCCACTTTAACAATCTCTACATCTTGACTTCATAAGATAATGTGTCAGCTTAATACATCCACGCTTTGCACATAATTTTCTACCAAGCAATTTTTCTTGAGTTGTTTAGTCATTTAAGGGGAATATGAAATGGCCTTTAAAAGGCCTTTAAACTCTCAGGAAGTGTTGCAGAGTATGAGCAGCTTCTGTTTGTGAAGCTAAAAAAAAACATTACAAATCTAATCTTTTCAGTGAATCTATACCTTGAGAGAAAGGCAGCGTTTTTTTTCTTTTGTTGTTGTTTTTTCAGAACATTTCCAATAACGTTTAAGAGAAGATATGAGAAGGAACTGTCACCTTCTGCGCGGCAGTACGAAGCTCTGCCAAGCTGGTTGCCAGGTTCTTGGCACACTGCCCGAGCTGCATGGCCGCCGCTTGATCCGCCACCGTGGGAACCGAAGACTTTGCAGACGTCACCATTTTACTGCCAGGCTTTTAGGAAGGAGCATTGATAAAGAGACATTGTCACACAGTGCTTGTCTCAGTAAAGCATTCATCAGGCTTCATAGCTCCTCTTTATTTGATTATAACTGGGCTGTTTGAAATGGACTGCTGTAATAAGAGCAGCAGCTGATACCTGGAGGAAGTTCTCACTGGCAATAATGAGAGCCAACTGTGCACTCCCATCATCAGGCTGTCCCTGACTGCCCCTAACTCCCTGCACCAGTTGTGGAATATGGTCTGCCACAGCCTGAAAGACAGTCAAACACAATCAGTCCTGTTACACATCACGGTGACACACACACACACATAGGTAGAGTATACACCCTACCCATCTCACTGTGCATCACCTGGGACATACAGTCAGGTATGGTAACGTAACACATATCACTCTATATACAGCCCACCACACCTTCTGCATTAAATGTGGAATATGATATAAACATCAGTGAACACCACATGTACACATATAAACATACACATGTTCTTTGTGCATATATACTGAAATACCACCTTGCAGCTCTGCACCAGTTGCTGGTGGGCAGCCGTGTTCTTGTTGGAGGCTGCTGCATTCTGGGCTGCAGCGATGGTTTGAGTGGCAGCTGCAGCAGCTTGCTTGGCGGCATTCTGGGAAAACATTCCACACAAACAACAGAGCACATGGACAGGCATTAGAACATACAGTACCAGAAGTCATTGATACTCAGAGGAACTATTTAGGACCATCTGTCTTCTGTCAGTAATAATTTGCTTTCTTTGAACCCTCCACCGATGGTTCCAGCTAATCAATGTTTAATCCCATTATCCATCTGTGGTGGTACAGCTAATTTCTCTAAACTATACACACATACGTGTGAGGAGTAACACTTTACAGTGGCGTATACATTCAGACAGTCACAACCCTTAGCTCAGTGGACTAACCTCCAATCTGTTGATGAGTTTTTTCTTAATGGCATTTTGTGCTGCAGCGTTGGTGGCAACACGAAGTCCCTCTGCAGCTTCACGCAACTTCTGCTGCTGGTCTTCGTTCTCAGGGTATGCCGCTGCACCCTACACACACACACACACACACACACACACACACACACACACACACAGGCACAGAAAACTGATTTATTTTCAACTGGATATTATTGTAAAAAGGAACAGACCCCAATTCAATGACCAGTCAGAAATAATTAAATTCTGATTCAACTTGTTTTCTTCTCTGCCAGGGATAACACACTCTCCTTAAGCAGTGCCATTAAATCCTTACCTCATCCTTCAACCAAAGCATTCATCTCATATCAATCTACTCACCCAAGCGCTATAAATCTTCCCCCCCTCCACCTCACTTTCTTTCCCACACAATAATTTCTCACTCATTCGCTTAATTAAAACAAACCAATACCATTACGAGCTAGTGCTGTTTACTGTTTTTTTCCCTGTTGCCATGGTGATTAGGTACACCAGATCCTCTAAGTAAATTAAGGTCCATGAGAGAAGCATGGAGCACTGCCAGAGTCATCTCATCAGTCAGACATGAGGTGAACATCTGCTGATAATTCATGTTCTGAGCACTATAACTCTACCCAAAGGGCCCCATCGCACGTTCACATCATCTTAGATCAAATACCAAATACCAAACTGTAATCTTAAGCTCTAACATGAACATGTTTAAACTGAAGTCGGACGATACAATGAGACATGAGCCTACCTTTGCAGCCTCCACCATTCGTGCCGTAGCATCAGCAAGTAGCTTGGCGGCAGCCAGAAGTTTCTTAGAGTTATCCACGTCGATCTCAACCTCTGCATCTGACCTCATTGCGTTCACCAGATCAGAGGTTGCCTGGGCCAGCACACGTGCCTGTCGAACCATCTCACCTGCAATATAGAGAAAGAATCACTAGTAACTTAACCAGTCACTTTACTTTGAAAACCAACAAGCAGAACACAACAAGCAGAGTTCAACAAAAAGCTGCTGACAAAAACAAAAATCTCACCAAGAGAGAAAGGGAGAGAAAGGTAGATAGACATAGGGCCCTTTAATGCTTTAGATTCATATTTAGAACAGGTAAACATATGTTTTTTTTTTTTTGTCTGACCTGCATCCCCCATGGAGCAGAATATGCTCTCTGTGACGGTCATAATGGTGTCTGTGGCTTGGTCGTAGCGTCCGATTGGCTCCCCTCGCATGGTGTAATTTCTGACGTGTGTCAGGAGGTCGCTGAGCGCCTGGGTCACGACACTTGCAGCAGCACTGACCGCCTTCAGCAGTTCCTCGTCGTTAGTGGCTGACAGACACGCCTTGACACAGCCTTCCACTGAGCGGTCGACCAGTTTTCCTGCCTCAATCAATTGCTCCTGACACACTGGGGAACTGATGGTAGGGCTAACAACCTGGGAATGATGGAGAGGTGTCAGTATAATACACACACACACAAATGGCTTGTAGTTGGAGCAAATTTGCGAACGTGAGCAAGGTACCTTCGCACAGGCAACAAGTTGTGAGGTGGAGAGGGCACACTGGGTTGCTGCAGCGATGACCCTGTTCTGTAAAACCGTATCCTCAGAGACCTGGGCCACATTCTTAGCCTTCAGGACCATCATTGCTGCTGCATTGGCTACAGCTTTTGCTAAGTTCATCAGAACATCCTGAAACACACATACATACAATAAGAAACACAGCCAGCTAAAATGATCAACGATATATGAAGACGAGGGGGTGACGGGGATGGCAGCGTACTTGGAATCTCTCATCCGTCTCATTCTCTCCAATCTGTCGCAGCAGGTCACCACTGGCCTGACCAATACTGCCCGCTGCTGTCAGCACTGTCTGCCGAGGCTACGGAAATCCCAGAAAAAAAACACACACACACACACACAGTTACAACACAGACACTAAAATAACATTACCACGAGCAAAAACCACACCAAGTCTGTAAAATTCTCGCAAGAGAAGCAAATGTAAGTAAACATTAACTCCAAGCAAAATAGTTTGGTAAAGCCAACAGAGGTATCTCACCTCTCCAGAAGAGGGCTCCACGGCTTTCAACAAGTCAGATACAGCTCCGGTTAGTGTTCTAGCTGCCCGCATCAGATCCTGCCCGCTGCCCACCTCATCCTCCATTAGTGCAGCAAGCAGCTTCACCCCCTTCGACATCTCCGTCAGGTTGGAGGAGATAGTGGTGATGGCACAGCCTACTGCGGTGTAGTCTGTGTCTGTGGGGTCACCTAAAAACATGTGCAGGAAACCAATTTAACTGACTGATCCACTTTCCCCTTAGCCTGTACAGTTAAACAGTGACAGCTTTTACCTGCAGTGAGATTGACCACAGAGGCAGTTCCTGCAGTGATGGCATCCACCTGAGAGTGGATCTCATGCTTCGACTCATCCACTTTGTTCTGGATCCAAACCCGTGAGGCCTGATGCAAACAGACAGAACTGTTTAGATCACCGCATTAGTGAAAAACGTGTGCGTGTGTGTACACGTGCAAGAAAGAGAACTCTTACCATGTCCTGTCCCAGTGGAGGCAGGTCGTCTGCTTCCTCAAGATCTGCCTGTACCTGCTGTACTGCCTGCATACTGGTGTTAATGGTTCCCACTAAGGCCTGCTGGGCTGCACTCTGACAAAACATTTAAAAACAATTTGAGTTTTAAACAACAGGGAAACTGATTCTGGTCAATAAAGCAAGGAGCATGGAATAATCTTTTATAGTAACGTAACAAATGAATTACTCAAGTGTGCATGTGCTCACCAGTGGCGGCATATGGCCACGGTGCATTTGGCCAGTGGTGATTTGTTGCTGGGCAGAGGGCATGGTGCCCAAGTTCAGTGTCTCTGGCCCAACGGCACCAGACCTCAACACACCCGGCAGAGCCACAGAACCATGTTCAGCACGGCCCACACGGTTAAACTGCTGCTGCAGAATAGTGGACCTTAGGGGAGACATTTTAGAGAAATAGTGTGAGAGAGTGGTGGGAATAAGCAAGAAAAGAATATATAGAGAGAAAGGGGGGGAAAAAAAAACAAGAGAAAAAACAAGAGCTGTTCGGTAAAGTACTCCGGAGGACTATATTCTGTATGATCCTGCTCAGCCAAGAGATTCAGCGCAGTGTAGCGCTAACACATTTTCTAAACTGCGACTGTGTAAAGCCACCTGCACGGCCCCAGCCCCAGGCTCAACACTCAAACAGACACAGAAACAAGGCCAAGAATGGAGGGCAGGGAGGAAGGCCACCTGTGATATGTAAGCAGAGCTTGATTGAGATAAAGTCTGTTAATACACGCCGTATGAGGGGATGGAGATAAGGCTGTACGATTTCCTCTGCCATCTGTCATTTCATTCCCTCTGGTCAACAACCACTATCTGATCAAGGATGTGCTTTCAGCATTAATTGGCAGCAAATTGGTAAAATAAGAAAGGAAATGAGGTTGTTACTATTACTGGGACTAGAAATCCATGTGTGAAGTGTGTATAGATCTAATGTAACCTGGCTGTGTGTTTTGGATCATACTAAATTACGTATATCAACTATAGGAAATGAACTGGTATACTGCGTGTGTGAGTTTATGGCGTGTGCTGACATACAGTACCTCTTCGGTGAGACTGATTCCTCGAGCATTGTGGCCTCCTCATCTCCCTCCAGGCCAAAGCGATCCTTACTCTGCTTCTATAGAATCAAGACCCAGGCATTTGCTTTATATACAGAAACACTTCCATATGTTCCCTATCAACATGGTTTTCATTTCAGACACAAAGCCTTTTATTCATATCGAAAATAGCATCTCCGTGAATATACAGATGAATATATAGGTTGACTGTTTGTGTTGTGACTCTACAGATCGGCAGTTATGGACTTGTTCAGGCTTAGAGATGGGTGCTTTATGGCTAACCTTCTTCAGAATAATGTCAATGTAACCAGCTATGAGCTGTGAAATCTGCTCTCCCTCAGTGGTTTGGACAGAGTAATAGCTTTCCTGATACTCCCCAAAATCCTGTGTAGAGAAACAAAAACCCAATGAAAAAGGCATCAACCCATAACACATATTCAGAGCAAATTTTCAACAGTGGGAATGATCTAATTTTAGAACATTTGCTGATTGCTTTGCCCTTTAACCTTCCATTTGGGATTTGGATTCTGGAAAAGATTTCAGTTTTATTTTAGCTGGTTTTTTGCCACTGGAACAATTTTTCAGAAAACCGACCGTAATATGGTTCAGACACAATCATAGCCAACGAGGACACAGGGCGTAGGCGTGTAAGACACACACAGAAACACACATGTATACGGACACTTTAGATGAGTACCAGAGTGAAGCTCTTGGGTGAAGCTGCCCATCTCTTCACAGTAGTCAGAGGCCACTCTTGCACCACGTCTTTGGTTTTCTCATCCACACGCATCACTGACTCTTTGGTTATACCCAGCAAACGTGGGACCAATTTATTCTTACTTTTCATCTTCTCCTGATTAAAAAAAAAACACATGAGAGCAGAGAAAAAAGGTTCAGACAAACAACTCAATATGGACATAGCCAGGATATGAGCTCTACAGGGCATTGTCCACTTGGGGCCCTGGAAGTCTTTACAAATAGTTGGAATAATGCCTTTTTTCCAACTTGTAATTATTATTTCTAACCCATTTAAATGACCAAATAAAAGAGGCAGTAAATGAAAGAGGGGGTAAAATGTTCTTGAGGGCTGCCTGCAGGCACAAGTGCGCCAAACAGGCTTTAGAACAACCTCATTATGTAAAGCTATGCAATTTTTAATCTTGTATTAGCTGCTAGTGCAGTACCATGTGTGTATTGTTATAGAGAGAAGATTAAAAAAAAAAAAAAAAACAGAAGCATACAATGTCAATAAAAACAACAAAAAAAAAACTTCATGTCTTTGGCTCAGGCTATTCCTACATCACACACACACACTCACACACACACACACACACACACACACACACACACAAATTTGCTCCACTTTACTGCTCAGGTGGACTGAAGTAATCCCATGAGGGCTATGGAGCAGTGCCATCCAGCACACAGAGAGACTAGAATTCCTGTCTGGAGGTGGTTTGGCACAAACAGAAAAACAAAAAAATGGACAGAAAGAAAGAGACCTTCTCCCTAATACATTTCATAAAGGCTACAGTCAAGCAAGAGGGAGGACACACTCACTCTACCTTCACCAGGAAGAAGGAGACTCCATATGTTCTGAGTGACCTAGCCAGTTTCACATATTTGACTTTGGCTTCAATCTCAGTCATCTCTCCACAAGTTTTATGCTCCTGCAGGATTTCACACAAAATCATTACAGTGAATAACTCATTCAGGCAGAACAACCCAATTAGTGTACAAATCACTTGTTCGTACAAAGCATTACATGCTTGATAAGCATAGTTACAGAAAGGACACTCTGGGCACAAAATACATTGTCTATTTTCAGCCATGGACTTCAAAAACTAGACGCACCTGAAAGATTTTTTTCTCTGCTCCTCTCTGCTTAATGTATTCTTTAGGAAGGAACTCCTTCAGGCTGGAAAAATAAAACAACTGCTGAATTACAAAAACTTCCAATCAGTTTTGCCAAATTAGGACAATGTTATATAAAAAAAAAAATCATTCAGAGTACCGATCATTTGGAGACCCCACACTGTGAAAATTCCTAAACATTACCACTATAACACAAATAATAATTCAGAATGAATAAACATAAAAGCGTATTCACACTTGATTATGCTGTGTTTGTTGTATTTAAGTGAAATGACTTCATTATTTTGGCAACTGAAATGACTCATCTACACTTGCGAGTTCTAAAACGCAGGTTGACGATAGGGATGTGGCCGACTTACTCCAGGAATCCAGCCTTGTGTTTGTGTTCGATATGAGGGCCAAACTGGATCTGTGCCTGAATACCTCCAAACTCACACGCCTTATCAAACGACACAGGGTGAGATCCATTAAGGATGTCATCTCGGGCCTGTTAAAGAGAGAGGACACGTGGTTGGGTGCACCCACACACAACGCTATATTTCTCGAGAGACACCGAGTTTCAAAGCCATGGTGAAACTGGTGACTGGGATATTGATTTTTCTTTTCTGTGTGTATGGCTTTTGTAAAAGTATATTCACTGAAACTGAACAGTATGGGTTCAGTTATAAAGTCAGAACGTATGATTGGACTGTAGGATTAAGGTGTAGGACAGTGAACTGCAGTAGAGGAAGAGAACTACAGGAGAACTCATTAACAAACTGCTTCTGTAATCATTTCCACAAGTACTTACAACTGGATAAAAAGTAATAACTGAATAAGCTATTAGGTTGTGACTTGATAACGTAGAAACGATTGATTCAGTTCATTAAAGAATATGTGTGCTCCCTTATACTTCATTGCTGATTTTAATAGTCTCAGAAAACTAACAGCGATTCATCCCTTCCATAAAACGCACCACAAAAGTCCAAGCTCATTGTGCTGTGAATAGAGTGCGACAGTAAGGACAGCGGAGACCTGACCTGCACGTAGAGCAGGTTGAGCTGCACAGGGTCTCGAGAGTCCACGTTCTGATCCGAGTAGAAGAACTTTCGTCTCAGCAGGAGCGTCTCGCTCTCATCCACACCCTGCTCTCTGAACGTACGACCATGGTCCAACCAGTTCACTGTCAGAGAGAGAGAGAGAGAGAGAGAGAAAGTGAAAGAGAGAGAGAAAAACAGAAAGAGACAGTTAATTTATTACCCTCCAGCAGAATAAGAGGTTCTGCTGAGGCTGTGCGAGTTAGGATTTAGAAGCGTCTCACAGTCATCATCTGTGTGCAATTTGGCTTTAAGTTTCTCCATCTTCCTCTCCTCCCTGAGTAGCGTTCTGTCTTTCTTTAGAGTACCAGTCCCTTCATCCTTCTTCTCCTCCACCACTTCCTGGATCAAAGAATATTCTTCATAGTTTGTGATTCCTGAAATAAAAAAAAATAGACGACCGCCTGGTAAAGAAGCTAAGTCTCTCTGTGTCTTTATGGACTGACTGCGTATGCGTGTGAGAGAAAGGGAGGAAACTGCTGGTGTGAGGTCTCTGTCAAAGACCTGTGTAAAAGTGGGTCATCCAAGGTTTGTTTGGATCTGTGGTGCAATGAATTGTCATATTTTTCAGTCAGTAAAATACATAACCAATGTCAAAGAAATGTTTAACAAAGTAACAAATATACCTATTCTACTGCAGATAGTCACCAGCAACTCTCCCACAGTTTTAGAATCATCCACCATAATGGTCTTCACAGCACCATCCAACATCTTAATCTTCTGTGGCCTCAGCTTTTTCTTGTATTCCAGAATATCCTGAAAGAAAAAGACAGAGAGAGAGATAACAAACATATGTTACACCCCCCCCCCCCCCCCCCCCCCCCCCCCCCCCCAAAAGAGCTTCGTTTGACTCTGTTGAATTCATCTGGCGTGGATTCTTTTTATAAATAAAAAGATGTGCAAACCTTTTCAATCATTTTTAAAGCTCAGGCTTCCTATTTATTTATCGAAACCATCCAGCCATTTCATCTGTCACACTCAGACAAACACAAACTCATCTTTCTGAGGGAGAACATAAACACTGCCTAGTAACCTGTGCACTTATCCTTCACACACGGATGAGCAATCTGGGAGTCTGGACACACACTATGCTCTAATCATCCGTCAGTCACACGGATGAGCAATCTGGGAGTCTGAACACACACAATGCTCTAATCATCCGTCAGTCTTCCCACACCATATGAAGAAAACATTTAGCCTGTGTGTGGGAGCTTTACCCCATTTCTCAGCATGTAGTAATCCAAGGTTCTTCCTGATTCCAGCCAGATGCCTTTCCTTGGGTCCTCGTCGGACAGAAAGAGTCCGTATTCTGAAGCTGAAACACATACAACAGACCGTTCACCTCACACTCACATCACTCCTGTGAAAAAGCATTTACACCCTTAAACAAAAGAATGTATAGTATTGTCAATAAAAACCTCAAATACACTTAAGAGTCTACCCCTTTTAAGACTGTGGGACATCTTTTCTACTGTTCACAAATTTCTACAAACATTTGTACATTAATACTGTGCAGCACAAACATGAACATCATCGTCTATAATGACAATAAACGTAATACTGAAATGTTTGCAAACACGCATGCATAATGACGACAGACATAGTCATTTAGACTAGTCTAATAGATGTCTGCTGGACCCAGTTACCATGTTTACATGACTATCGTTTAACAAACAAATATCTCTGACTGTGTATTTGGCCAAATTAAATCTCCTGTCAGTGCCACTTAACCACACAGTATGTAACCATACAGTACCAATATACTGCATAAAAGATTCACTGTTTATTCATGGTGTAGGTAAATTGTGAGCAGGGGCAGTTGTGAGAGGTCATGTAACGTCACTGACCCTGTCCAGTCTGAGCCTCTGGTACTCTCTCTCTGATCACTCTACATGCATCATACACAGCAGTGGCCGGCTCAAACTGCATAGTCTTCACCACGTTGCACTGCCGCACGCATATCTTCAGAGACAGCGCCACCATCCTGCCTGCTGAGGAGCTACAAACACTCGGCACCTGTTGGAAAAGGGGGAGAAAAGAGAAAGGATGAAAGAAGACACAAATGTGTACCATGTGTTTGCCTGTAGAAAATAAGGTAATGTATGTTACAAAGCCAGTAATTCCTAAATGAACAACAGTGCCTCTTTTGAACAAATCCTCTGGATGAAACAGAGTAGATCTGTAGTGCTGGACTAAAACCACGATGTGCACAGGACACAGTGTGGCAGAGAACAGCACAGGAAAAGTGCCTGACGTACTGACCTCAATCTCAAATAAAACTATGACCTGCACTTCTAGAGAGAAAAAGAGAGATAAACAGGGAGAAAGAACCATATCTGTGTGTGTGTGTGTGTGTGTGTGTGTGAGTTAAGGGGGCCACAGGTTTCACTGTATGTTTAGGACAGATTGTGCCCTTCAGCATGAAATGTCATTTCAGCTAATGCTATCTTACAGTGTGTGTTTGTATTTCTGTACCTCATCCAAATTCAGTGAGTGAGCTTTTCTCCCTACTTTTGCAAAGTGTGTCTCTCCTTCTCACACACGCACAGAACTCATTAGTTAAGATAGTGTAGTCTGCACAATTCCTCTTAGCAGAATATCAACCTCGCAGATTTCATTAACTTGGTATCTGGAATCTTGCAGTCTGTGTGGCAAACACTGCCACACTCTCCCTCTTTTTCTATTTCATACCAATAAACACACTGTCACACACAAACACACTGTCACTCACACAACACTCACTAAAAACTAATTATCAAAATCAGAAAAGCAGTTACAACACTCACCAGAGTACATTTCACCCATTTTGGGAGAACAGCACATAAAATGCTGCCACAGTAATGACTAGACCTGGGAAAAACTCATTCTGTAAACTACAGCCACTTTAAAACTCTTAAACAGAGTCTAAAGTCTATTGCCACTTAGAAACCAGAACAAACTAAGACATTAGAGTAAGTATCTGACATGGGTATGCACAGTTGCAGGCTGAGGCTAATCTTGTCTTATGCCTATGTGCTGTACTATATGACCTTACATAGTTGGCACTGGTTTGAACGATGTTGGCACAGGACGGGAATCTGTTCCAGTCAAAGGGCAGGAGGTTTTCTTGCTGCTTGTTATGTTAAACTCTATCTCTGTTTGTCCAGGCTAAACACCTGGAATCACAGGACAACCTGCTCAGCTCACTGTCTAAAAACTCAGAGAGAACAACCCAGTGAGGCTGCGACAGACTGATTTTATTTAAAGGAAGACAGTCCCAGGGAAAATACCATTCGTGGCAAGATAGAGAAAACTCTCGTCAATGACACAAGTTAAGAAAATGCTTTACACTGATCAGTCTCTGCTGAGTAGCTTCATCCATCTATGCCAAGGTTTCCGATAAGTAATACTACCCAAATACTAATACGAAAAAAATGAGTGATATCTCAGTCTCATAAGGAACTTTGTCATTTAAATAACTTAAAATGAAGTGACCAGCTGCGTAATCAATGAATGACACATACAAAACACATTTCTCATATCACCTTTTTAAAATGACTCCATGTATGAGCTTAGACTTGGCTCCTCAATATGGATACTCAAGAAATATGAGAGCAGTCTGTTGTAAAGATTTCATAAGTACTGCAGAAACTTTCTGGTTGAGGACACTTAAGGTATTGTATAGTTAAGTGATACTATAGCTCTAATGCAACATTTTAAATTCATGTTATCATACTCATGTCTTGTGAAGAATGTGTGGTTTAGATGCTAGGGGAGAGAAGACGGAAACACAATTTTATATGTTATCCATGTTTGATTTCTACAAGCTCCTCTTCTAGTCTCTGCGATTAGAAAAAGACATCACCACCCGTGACTTACTAATAGACCTTTTCAATACACAAACTCAGGTTGCTAGGGAACCCAGGAAGGCAAGCTGTGCTCAGCTGGTCAAGCATGACTTACCAAGCATGTCCCAAACTCCTCTAGATAACAGAGAGATATTTATAACCATGGCAACAGGACAAAAGAGCTCATTAATGCAATTAAACTCTCATCAAAGGCTAGAAGGTACATGCAGTTATGAAAAATAACATTCAAGAAGGTTAATGGAATTTTAGTTAGATTGCTCTTGAGTGCTTTGGTATGCCATTTAAGATTTTATATATTAACTTCAAGTGGAATGATTATTTTTTATACATTCATTTGAAGTGACTAGATCTTTTTTGAGATTAGATCTGAACAGGATCATCTTGTCCTTGCTATAACCGCATTTCTATTTCAACAAAATGCGCTCTGCAGAGGTAAGATGAGGTTCTGTGCTCATTAATACAATGCTCTGGAGTATTCTTCTGAAAACTTTGCAGTTCCTCTTTTGGGGTACAGCACATTATCATGCTGGAGTGCACCAAGACACACCTGAGCAAAATCATTATTTCAACTGGGTCTTACAAAATGTTACAGCAGGGACCAACTTGGAAAGGCCTAGCACAGAAAATGATTTTCACTCTTTTCTCTGAAACACACGCTCATTCAGTGATAACAGTGGTTGTTCTGGATGCCATCCAGGTTCACTAACATGACTTTGAACCTGACGTTTCCATGCTGTCGGTTAAGAGCTACACAACACTCCCAGAATGCTTCTGACAACTCATAACTAATCATTTGACTTCCCACCAGAAGTTAGATATTCTGATCCACTGCTGATCCAAATCAGTAGGAAGAAGGAAAAAGTAATCATTATCCATCCATACTGAGAGATCTACAGAGGCTTCCATAGGTCCCTCAAACTGAAGCCAAATAAAAGCATTTTCAGAATGACTAGAGCTGATCAAAGTAATAAGGGTATCCATGGACAGGTTCATGCGCAGGGGGACTCCTGTTGGAGTTCTTTACTCATGTAAGTGTAAGATGTGTATGCATAGATGTGCGTATGACTTACGTACCGTAAAGCTGAGGCTTACACAGCCCTGGATGTCTGCAGATCTTCAGAGCTGTAGAGAGACAGAGAGACAATGGTAAGACAAACAAACAGTGCAATGATACAGAATGACAAATATGGAAATCTCTCAGTGGCAGCTGGTGGCAAGGAGTCCAAGTATTAGTTTGGGTCTCAGGGTTCCCATTGGTCGTGTGGTTAACATGGAAACTTAAGAACACAACAAAGTACACAACAAACAAACTCAACATTCCATTGGTTTACTGATGTTTGGAGAGTGGGCCAGTTACTTGGGCCAGTGGGCCATCTGTCTAGGAATAATATAAAAGGAAACTCTTTTGTTACATTTTTTTATGCAGCAAAAAAACTGAAAACTAATATTAGTGAACTTTTGTGGCAAGCATAAAGTGACAAGGGTTTAATAAACCATCAGACTCCAAAGTTCCTTTCTGATCAAATACAGACAGACAAGATAAATACTGAAATACAGAGAATGAAATCACATGAAAGATTTATGCACCGTGACATCTACTCAACAGGCCTTTTGATGGTGGTTTACATGTTTTCACACTGGTTTTAATATAGGCCTACTAATCAGAAACAGAGACCAATCTCATTTAAAGATGATTTAAGAACTGCTTGTAGTCAAACTCTGCTTTTTAGTGAGCTGATGCCACATAGATTACAAAAACTTAGCAAAGTACATTCTGCAAGTATAAAACCCAGCCTAATGCCAAATACTCCCTTATAATCTTTCTCTTTAGTCCAAAGAGAGTCCCTGTCTTTTTAATTCTCTCCATCTATTCCATTTGCCCCCTTCCATACTCACATGTACCGTTTCTGTTTGTCTATGAATGTGTGTTGAAAAGGCAGCAGTCTCTGTGCTGATATTACTTTGAAGCAAGGTCAATGGATTGAGTGTAGCAGGGAAAGGTCTGTGTACTCTTTCTATAAACAGGATCACAACTGATGGACTTATGGATTGACGATTCAGTAAAAAAACATGCTAACACATCTAGCTACACAGAAATTGTTTCCCGGTACAGACCGTGGGCTAAAACTGGACAAACTGTCTGTTCCATTAGTTCTGAGCTGATAAACACAAAATGGTTGTGGAATGAGTTTCACATGGTCTGTTTGGGAATATTTCACATTTAACCTGACTAACATCTGGTAACCTTTGTTTGTCCTGGGATTTATAACAATGGTCAGTTTTCACTGGATTCCCTTTTCAATAGACACCAAACAGCAAAATGTGACCAACCCCTCACCGCGAACTCCTAAATTAAATCACCCGTTTCCTATAAATGTTCTCCTCAGTAAATGGCACTTAAAAGAAACACACACACACAAAGAAAAACTTATTTGAACTTTGAACACTGAATGAAGTCACAAGCAAATCGTTCAAAAGTTGAAGAGCATTCTTTCAGAAATACAAAGTATTCATTCTGTGAAATGTTGTGTAGGTGAAGTAAATGCAACGCTCTCAGTATCTTTCTATCAGAGGATAGGAGGTCAGCAGATTGTACAGAGTTAATCTTAGATCGAAGCCCACTCAGAGACGGGGGGTTGGGGGGGTGGGATCCCCATAAACTGAGAGAGGAAGAGAGCAATCAACAGAGGAGATCAGAGGGATACAATGCCTACTCCAAAAATCTCCTCTGTTCGATGCATGATGTGGTTGACCCCTCTTTTCACATCCAACAGGAGACAATACAGTCCTGCAGACACATTAGTATCAGTGAACGCTCAAATACAGTGCTCAAATATAGAGGCATCACAATATTCAAGATTAAAAGCATACTTTTCCTAGGGGTGGGCTTGCTCTTTCTGGTTAGAAACTGCACTGGTAGCAGAACTTATTACATTTGACATGCACAGCTTGAGTGCATATAGCCTGGCCCCTCTGCAGGAATTCACCCTTAATTTCCAGGCTGGCACAGGCAAACAATAGTGATTACCACATAAACGCACACACTACAGGGGCTGTTTCCTCCAGCTCAAAGTCAGGCCAGTCCATACAGGTGAATTTATATCTTTGAGTTTTGGGGGGAACACGTGAGACAACTGACACCGAGAGCTGAACACGAGATTTTCCTCATGTGCAAATTAATCAACCCCTAAAAATGACCCTGGCCTAGATAGCATGCACAAGCACTGACACACACTCTCTACTGGTAAGGACTGAAACTATCGGTTGTGATATAATAAGATCCTTAGACATGAGTAGTGAGGTGGTGTATTGAGTTCCTCTGTGTTTCCAGAGGTAAGATCATTTTTCTCAGAGCTTTTGAGGACTAGGAACATCTGGGCCACAGCTGCTGAATGTCTTGCTGTAGAGGGCAGAAGGTCAGCAGAGAGCATGTTTAATCCACTATAAGCAACTGAGAAGAGGAAAACCAATGCAAAATAGAACCATAGCCTGTTTGTATTTTACTGAGTGTTTGTGTGTTTGTGGAGGTGATTTTTTTAAATTAAAGCCACAGATCAGCTCAGAAAACTACATGAATAAGATGGAGGAAAACTGTTTAGATTGAGATTGAAGCATTGTTTGTACAGCTCAAGTAAGGTCTGTCAGAGTAAAGGTTAAGAACTATCTACAAACTTGATTTTGTCTCATTCTTAGAGTAGAGACAGACAGACAGACAAACCCAAAGTTCTGTTTTTTTTTCTGCCATTGATTTAATGCATGGATGAAATCTTAGATGGACTTAGAGAGTGTTTATGGTTTGATATGCAAGATGCCCTATGTGTAGCATTCCACACTGTAGTAACAACACTGTCATAGTATGGAATGTAAGATGCACTGCATTTCAGTCAGGACAATTAACAACTGGCATATAGCACAAAAAACTGCTCTGTCTAACACTAGTAACAAGGAGGTTGATTAAAAGGAGAACAAAATCTTACACGTCACTGAAATTAATTTTACTTATTCTGGCCAGTCTCCTTAAAATGTCTCTGCAGCGCAACACCACACAGTAGATATATACTTGAACATTGCTTTATTATAAGTGCCTTTAGGCTGAATGTTGTAAGTGATATGTGACAACAAACGCAAACACACACACAGTAGTAAGAAATTCAGAAAGTCGGAGCGTTTTTTTGACGACAAAGTGACTGGCTCAGTGCTGTGTGAGGGAGCCTGGTCAAGCGTAGCGGGCAGTGCAACAGGAGAGCCCCTGAACAGCAGGCATAAGTGTCTCTGGCATGGCAGGAATGACTGGCATCTGGGTGGCTGAGTTTAAACCGACTCTGTTGGTACCATGCCAGCACTCTCAGAACACTACTAGGGTAAGGGGCTTAAATGGGCTGCATACTCTAAACCTCCTCCACATAAAGAACCTCATGCTCACTTAGGACTGTCCTTCACCCATAACCACTCATCAGCGCCTGATCCTGGAACCGTGACCCTCACCTGAAGAGGCGGCGAGTCTTTGTGAAGCGACTCAGAATAGGAAATTCGTTACGTACTCTGTGCCCCAAAAAAGTGCCCAAAATTCTGGGAGCAACATTTTGGCTTTGACTTGTATTCTTCAATGAAAGGTTCATCCATAAATATCCCTACATCTTCTCACTTGAAAGAAATTAGCTCTTAAGGATTGCCACAGCAACACTTTGAGGGATGTGTCTGGAAATATAAATACATAGCTGTGTGTGGGACTGTTTTTTAAATTCTACGCCCACCAGCGTTCTCAACATTTCTGTCACTACCCACCCGGTCCTGCAGATATTCTAACAGTAGTCATCCACTTTTTCAAAGATTGTCATCACACCCCGCCCCGGAAACATAAAAACCTATATTGAATGTGGTCACACAATTAAGGACATTTGAATTAAATCAAACCTCAAAACATCAGGCTACTTTTTAACAGCTTTAACAGCAACTGAACTACATGCAATACAGCTGCCAGCACAAAGCACTGTAATTTTAACAAGCTTCACTCAAGAGCCACGTGACAGTGGAACATGAGATAATGGAAACCGTCTGATGATCAAACTTCTCACATAAACAAGGAAGAGTTTGTCATTTCTTTTCATAAAAAGTTACTCCGTTATCCCGCAGTTGTCTCGCCGTCTCAGTTCTGTCCACCCATTCCTGCCTGCATCACAGCAACAAAAAAAGCCACGGCTGCAGCTTTTGTGTTGGTTTCCACAGGATCTCAGTCTCCAACGAGGCACTGGGAAACTGACACGACATTATTACCTACGTACACCTTATTTGTCTCAATTAATTAGACAGAACATAGCTCCAAGCACATTCCAAAATTCAGCACTCTGACTGATCGTGGATATTGATTTACGATTCGTAGCAACGGGACAAGAAACCTGAAAGAGAATGATTTTAGATGAGCAACCAAAGATTATTCAATGTAATGCCACAGTACTTGGGTGAAAAAAATTGAAAGTTCTTGTTCCTGTGGCAGTTCCTGTGGCAATCTGACCACTTGTCATAAACTACTCTGACACTCTCACAAGTGAAACTTACTCCTCGATTTAAATATGAATTAAAGATTTATGAGTCCTTCCTGTGGCCCACTGGCCTATTCTGAAGCAGGAAAGGTAGAGAGGCAGACTGGTATATATAAAGACATGAATACAAATGTGTATCTGATAGTAGTCCACGTGTCTGCCTCACAAACTGAAACTGAATGACAGTGGAAATTGCAAAATGACAAAACACTCCTATGTCCACAGATAAAGTAATAGTGACTCAGCATTTCTGCGATAAAAATATGACAAACAGACAATACGAATGATTGCTATACCATTCATTCTGCACTGCTAAAGCCCAGATACTGTGAGCACTGATGGTCCAGATGAACTGCTCTGCTCTATGGCTATGCTGCCAGTGAGGTGCTGACATGGTTAGTAATTAGCAAGTAGCACCCAGTAAACAGAGCAGCATGGTCTTGAAGAGATGGACGCTATTTTCGCTGCATCAGCAAAACTCCATCAGCTTCCAGCCCAGATTACCTTACAACAGGAATACCAACTCAACAACGGGGGGAGTGAGGGGACATTCCAACCAGCATTAGGCAATAAACGCATGCAATGCACAGACCGCTAAACGGTCATATGTATCTGATGTTAAACAGAGCTGGAAAAAAGTGAGACTACTTTAAAGAAAAGAAAATATCAACAACAACAAAAATCAGACAGTGTCAAAAGTTTCAGAGGGCAGAATAACGCACCCTCATACTTATGTCTGTATACTTCTAGAGAGGTACAAGAGAACAGTGTCTTGACTAGATAGTAGTCTGTCATTGCCCGGCTACGACAGTGTCCACTAATCTGTCTAGCACTAATCCTTTTAATGCTATTGTCTTGTGTTGTGGACACCTGGGCATGAATTTGTGCATTCAAAAGGTGCTCTCACGAGCAACTAGCTTATGATGGGTATATTCAAAGTGAGATACAAAAGGGACTTGTTTTGGGTCCTGTTAAAGTAGACTTATCTGGAAGGAGGCCAATCACTTTGGACTAATCGAAATAAAACAACAACAACAAAAAAAACAATGGTAAGGCTCAGGAAAGACACCACTTAGACAGTCTCTTTAAATCTGATATTACAGCATACATACGCAGGTCGCAGATCTCTCTGTTTACCTGCAGTTCAGTGCCAACTGGGCCTAATCCCAACCTGTCCCCAGGACCATGACCAATCAGCAAGTGGGCTTCCCTGGTGCTGTTTTCTAACTTAAAATACACACAACAAAAAGACTGCTCTAGTTCTGGGAACGGAGAAACAGACTAGGGCTAAAGCAGATTGGCATCCAATGGCTGCAAGAGAGCCTACTTAGGTAAGAGACTTGAAAAAGAGCAAGTTTAAAATTAATTCCTCCTCATTCCTCCTCAGACTAATGGCATTTTAAACACAGAGAAGATTCCTCTCAGCCGTGAGAACAACAAAACACACAAATAAATCCCAAACCTTCTGAGCATTCCTGTCATAATGAAACAAAGCTAGGAATGCAGAGAGTAAATTGGACTTACTGAGTTGAAGCTATGATCCCAAGAAAGGACCATGAAAACAACTGAACCACACAGACATGTGCAACTCACCAGTTTTTCATTATGTTAAGTACAAATGTGCTCCGGAGGGTGACTTCAGATACACACCATTAACCGTATAGTCTAAGAACTGGGAATCAGCAAAACCAAATTCAGGTAACTCCTCACTGATTCAAGTTTCATCTGTTCCATACCATTACAGAACCACATTTTCAATATGGACAATCTTCCAAGGTCCTCCTGCTAAAACTACCAGCAGTATGTGTCTACGAATTCAACGTCACATCAAAGCAAGACCTCTGTCAGCCGACCCCCATACCCCCGTTCAGAGACGCCTCTCTGTAGCCCAGCCAACATGCCCTCCCACCGCTAGGTCTGTTAATGACTGTATTTGCTCTGACAGTGCAGCTCGTTTAACCGTTTAACTAGACTGGTATTAGACACTTTTAGCCACGTCGCAAAGAAGCTATTCCAATGAAAAACAAGTAGCATTCTGTTCTGTCCTCTAAAATTTCACTTAAGATAAGTATATTAACGACAGCTTAGTGAGGATATATATTACTAAACCTCAAGTTTAAATAGTGGGAATGTTTATTTGACAAATTGAAAAAATGAAACTGCAAGTTTTAAAATAGGAAAATGAAGTATAAATACGTATAAACAATATAAATTAAATGTTTACATAATGTCGCTAAAGATTCACTTCCGGCTACACATCACAAGAAAAGTAAGAAATAAGAAAAACAACAAAACAAAGCATACATACATACATACATACACACACACACATGCAAAACCAAGTGATACGTGAAATTTGAACGAAAGATCCAGTGACAATAAAATCTAAATGTAGATCTAAGCTCTTGATACAAGAATAATTGTAATAGGCCTACCACTAGAATGTCATTAAGTCTTTAATAACTGTCCAGTGCTAGCAAAGAGTTAGCAGTTGCCCCGTAATACGTCTTAGACTTATGTCATTGCAGAAGAAGAGCTATAACTGAAAAAAAGCAACAACAAAGCACAAATGAAGTAAAATATATAAAGATTTTTGATACAGAGCTGCCACATCTCATACAGACACTTCCTTTAAGAGTTTGAACAGGCTAGTCTTAGTCTGTTGTATCCATTTAGTTGCATTAGTGGGCTCTCAGAGCATGTCACACAAATAAAAGGCTATTTTCAGCCATTTGATTAACGCCGAGCTGTCCGCATGTAATATAATCCAGCTGGAGCTCTCATGACGCGGCTTTAAAAAACTCTCAGGCAAAGAGCAGTGGAGAGGGCCCCCAGGTCAGACTGACTCCCTGTCCCCAGCTACAAAGCAGCTGAGCCTGGCCCCATTCCCAATAATGCTGCCCTCACTCATAAACACAGAATAGATGGCCTTATATAGTGCTATTGAAGATACCATGCCAAACACCATCAGACGTACTCCAGGCTCAGTGTGCCATCAGGTCCTTCCAGTTTTAGGGACAGAGGTTGGGCCAAAGGCAATGGGCTACAGTGCTTTGTGTAACTGATGTGCACTAACAAGCAGTTCATCTATTTTAGGAGGAGTGCATTTACTGAATGTAGTAGTGTCAGGTTTTTCAAGTGTTAAGAGTGGGACAACCCCAAATGATTTCAAGTTTAAAATGATCACCAGCAACCAGATCACTGCAATAACTTTCCACTTTTCTGCAACAGTGACCGGTCTTTCAAACAAACAAGAAAATCCCAAGATGTCAAGAACAACAGAATTCGAATAAATATTCTGATTACTAACCAGTAAACTCAAAGTGACATTTAAATAAAGCCAAATGCTGTTATTAAAGCAAGGTTTACAGAGCCCTCTTTAACATGGTACTGCAAAAAAGCACACTGAACCTCTCCATAACTCAGGCAGGTAACCTCTGTCAACCTGAAGGTCCATGAAGTCTGAATCTCTCTACCAAGTCAAATTCCAGTACAGGGGCAGTCAGAGTTCTCCCTTTGGTTGTTCTTAGTCCCCCCCTAAAAGAGCAAGAGAGTGAGTGAAGAGCGTGGTTCCGGTTAGTTATGTTTCTTTCCTTTTCTTTTCTTCTTCTTCTTCTTCTTCTTTTTTTTATGCCTTACACTGCAGGTGATTTACTTTAGTTTGCCGCCTTACTGCAGCTGCTCCAAATTCAAATAACAAGAAAGGTCTGACCCATTACTTCAGATTCTAAAGTACTATTTCAAACATTAGCCTTTCATCGCTAGAACAAAATGAAGACACTGAAGCTAACCTGAACTTGCTGGACATGACAAAGAAACTCTGGTGCACAATTCAAAACTAACCAAACTGATTAACAGCATAGTCTATTGAATGAAAATCATAGTCATCCAAAAAGAGCACAGATTTGGTACTGAGCGATCATGTGCACTGTAAGCCAACAGACCAGTGTGCAAACCAATATTTACTGGTCTACTGTTTTAACAAACCTCAGGGCATTTCAGATAAGGTATCCAACTGTTTTAAACTAGCATGTACTTTAATATATCAAGACTTTTGCAACTACTGCTCTCTATCCTAAGAGTGAAGTTCAACAGCACTTCATCCCAGGGATCTTGCCCACAAGATCCAGAGATGCCAAAAAGTGCATGTAGTATTGGCCTTTTAGATAATTTCATCTAAGAATTCAGGGCATGTTCAGAAGAAGGGTCTGACTGACTCATTTATAAGTCATATTAGTTATCAATAATCACATCCACGTATGTTATATCTAGAGGTACATACAAAGGAATCCAGTCTGGGATATGTTCTGGTGGTAGGATGTCTGCAAAACAAATTTCCCTAGTCGGTAAGTAGTCCAGTTCTCAAAAACATACTTCAGATTCACTACTTAGATGGAAATGCAGCACCAGTTAGAGCATCGCTTTAGGTTGAGGTAGGCAACCATGGAGACGACAGACTTGATCTTGGATGAAGGTTAGGTCTTCCCTGAAATGTGCAGATGAATAGTCTGTCAAGACATCCCTAACAAGAAAACTCAGTATAGCCCATCAAAGGGTCGGGGTTCCTATTCCAAACCCAATGTAGATTGCTGCTCTCTACCACACAAAGTAGGGGAATTCCCACTCCAGCACTGCCAAATCACCCAGTCAAGTTCAGGCCAGAAGAACCAACCCCAGTCTCTAGTTTCTTCTAATACAGGAAACTGGGTAACTGTGGCAAGCCCATAGTAGAGGGAAAATCCATCCTGAAGTCTGATAAATAAAACCCGTTGACCATAAAAACCAAAGAGGTACATACCTTGCAGCACCTTTAGATGTTCATCCACTGCATCACCCTAGAAAAAAGACTTCCAAAAAGATCCAAAAAGACTGTCCAGCAAACAGCTAACAACAGATCTCTTCTGAATCACAGGCTTAGGATATTCCTTGACTCTTCTCACTACCACTAATGAGGTAAAGCGTTTGCTTTTGAGGGTGGCTTGCTTACACCCTTGTAGTGTCTCTGTGCTGTTAGTTGTACACACCTGCTAATGGAGCGTTTCTGGCGTTTGCCTCACCATCATGACAGGCAAGTAGAGTGAGCCAGCAGACAGAGTCAGAGCCAGCAATAGAAGCGGGCCAGCACAGCCCTCTATAGCTCCGTGACCTGGATCCTCTTACAGCCAACAGGCAGAAGAACACAGCCTCTGGCCTGAGTCGAACCCCTGATTCATAGAGCGGTGTCCAGTATCGCTCTGGACTCAAATGCTGCTAAGGCTCCAGATATATATATATATATATATTTAAGAAAAGTGTTATATCCTATTGAGTGTTGCCTTGTAAACATTATCAGATGCATTTGAAATATGTATCTTGTTCAAAAGAGAGATCAAACAAAAGGCACAAATCAGTTATCAAACCTTCTAAGAGAACCTAAATAGGGTTTAAGTTATTCTGTTCTGACAATGAACTCTGAGTGACTCTGAAATAAAGGACATCTTGCACGATCAGATAACACATTAAAGAATCAGACCAAAGGAAGCAAGTGCTCCAGATATCTCTTGTTTTGTTGATGCAAAATGTATTTTCCATCAAAGCAAATGTTAAAATACAAATGATGCTGTCAATCCATTAAAAAAAAGAAAGAAGCAGCTTCCAACAGTTAAATGATTGAGATAGACCACAAGTATTCATAATCTACCAGCGTTCCTTGAGGTGATCGAATGCTGTCACATCTCGGGTGTCAGCAAATCACTGAGCATTGTCTCACGTTACAGAGAGAACACTGCAGTGGCAGTCAGGGCTGATCGATGGAGTGTGGCTGGGGTGAGCTTCAGAGGGATTTTTCAGCAAATGCCAGCTCCCCTTCATTACCAGAGTTCTTTAGCATCACAGATCATTTAAGTAATCTGCCTTTATCATAAGCAGTAAGGGCCTATCAGAGCAAACACTCTACAAAGGCCAACCAGGCATAAACAGCAGAGAGACACACTTAGTACTGAGACATGCGTTCATTTGCCATGTGAGAGAGAAGCCATGAACAATCTATCCGCCTGAGCATAGTGAGAGACAGGAAGACAAACAGAGATGCAGACACTGAGAAGATGTCTCGGTAGCTGTGGTCAGAGCTCTGCTTCTCACAGAGAAGCATAGATTTCTCCTTCTTAAAGCAGCATGCAGTATTTTGTCAGTTGCTGTTGGCAGTTGTGTGCAGTGTTCTCTCCAGCTAAGGTCCTTCTACCAGCCTACCCAGTGTTACTAATGCTAATTATAACTCTTACATGAGTGGAGGTTACATTCAGACATGCATTGCTGTCTATGTATAAATGAGGCATCAAATACAGGTGCATACAAAACTGGACTAAGATTGAAATCAGCATGCAGTAGGTTGGTAAACAAACAATTATAATACAGGGTGTTGATGGCACATGAACTTATGGCATATGGCATATGGCAGAACGCAGAATGTATCCTGAACTCAGCGTCACCATAAAGCCTCCAACTTATCCTATGGCTATAGTTCAACATGCAAAACGCCTGTATTTGCCTAAACTAAAGCTGTTTTGAACAGCACAGAGTAGGTGTGGTTTTGTGTCTTAACAGCCAAAGTAAATACCTCAGACTGGTTACATGAAAAAGGACATTGATGAGTAAAATGATGAACTCTGTGCTCCTGACTCTGTCTGTTCCTCACTGAAGTGTCAGGTTAACAGTGTAGATGACAAATATGTTTAAATTACTCTGTAAATGCAAAACTGTCATAAGAACTGAGAAAAACTTACTCCAGGCATCTGCCACACTGCAAAATTACACCTAACTTATTTTCAAAACTTTAATGAGGAAATTTCTATGCAAACCATAAGTCAACTGCATAGCTTGATTTACTGTGAAATCAGGTACCATTCAGGGTTTGATATGATTTCTTTTTTCTTTACATAGCTGATTTGTATATTGGCCATGTTGAGGTCATAGACAAATCTTACATTACATGTATTTAAAAATGAGGTTGACTATCCCTGAGCCAGAGACCTCAGAGACCTGGCTAATCTCCTCGAAGGCAGCCAGATCACCCAGTATAGCTCCAGCCTGGTGATTGAGACTGTGACCATCTGAACAAAACAATAACTCCAGCAGTTAAGTAACCCTCTGCTCCCTCCCAGCTTAGCCCATCTTTCTGGATCTGCATCATTCCATCTTTCTCCCTCCCTCTCTCAGAAAAAAAAAGGCAATATGAGCTGGCCGGATGAACCTAAGCAATTTCTTCCTATAAAAAAGATGTTTTTTGCATTGTTATTGTAATGTGCTAAGAACAAAGAAGGATGTGTTTTCAGTTTACATGGGGTTCTGAGTAAGAATTCAGAACATGCCTGTTTGTTAAACAGTTGTGAATAGCCAAAATGCAAGCTTTACAAACACTAACACACGTAGGGTATCAGTGAACAAGTGCTGTGTCAGACCACTGGAAGTTAAGGTGCACCCAAATGTTCAAGAAACATGCTTATATACACACACACACACACACGAAGGTCACACATCTCTATGTGACATTCCAAAACATAAGAAATGATTTACTCTCTCCTAAAACCACTGAAAACAAACAAACAAAACTAACTTCCTCTCACATAACAAAGAGGCTCCACAGCATTTTATGTCGGTGAACATATGCATCATCTTACTAATGGCATGAGTCAGTCAAAGAAAGCTAAAACGCACAATAACAGTTCTCTTACAGATGAGTACTGTTTATTAAAGACATGTTAGCCTATTCAACATCAAACATTTAGCAATGCCTCAAGTTTTACACGCATAGTTTAAAGAGGAAACATTCCCCCAGGAAATTACATACTACAGTCTTAACAGGGTCAAATTATCGTGAATGATTACAAATCACTGACAGTGTCATGGCGTACACCACAATCCTTAAATTTTCCATGGCATCCTGTTCACTTTGTTCAGTGAATTCAATGATGAAAGAGAGAGTGGGAAAATCACTCGACTCGTCCCTTCTGTGAGCAAAATTTGCAATTCCATGTAAGACATGTAGTATATTTCTGAAAACTAGTGTTCGACATTTTTTTGTAAATGTAACACTCCGACAGAACAGCCTTAGATTCTGACTCTGGAACATTTTTAACAAAAGATTAAGCTCACGACAGTCCTCCAAGCCATGCTCTTCTAGGATAAGCAACTATGAAATAAAGAGGAATAACTGGAGGGGCTGCCCTGACACAAAGAAAGACACTGACTTTAGTGAATTCTTTTACATGAATATTACATATTTGGACAAAGCCAGGTGTCTACACATATTTTAGCCATAGATTAAGCATTTGAAGACTGTTTGCATGTGAAACCCAAGAAATCTTGCTGAATACTATCAAAATGTATTAAATATAATCACAATAATAATGTGGTTTTATATGTAAATAATACTTTAAATATAATAATACTTTATGTCTGAAAAAAACACTACATAAACTCGCTCTTCGGAACTGCATTCTTTAATTTAGAGTTATTTAACTCTTATCTGCGGATCTCCACAGCGATTCCACTCAGTACGCATGCGAAGGGGTGTGGCGGTATTTAGTGCAGCAAGTGCATGGAGCATCACACATGGCTTGTCTGTCGTTTTCAAACAATTACTCATCTCGCAGTTTTGATTATGGTCTGCAGTCATAATCCTGGCTGTTACGTGTTCTGTACATTTAGTAAGTTACATGTAGCGAATGAATTTACTGACTTTGCCGGTATGGCTATAATGATACCAATCTGGTCCACATATGCAGAGGTGCATGCAATATATATTCGGATTATATGGTGTACAGAAACACAACCGTTTTAATTTTGTCATGAAGCCTTATATTGTGAAACACATACATTGCTGTTCAAAATCTGAGTTAACACAAACTCTTCACATAAAAAAGTTGGTTTTCAGTCTTTGAGATATATGAGGCTAATGTCATGGGGCATTGTTTTCTTTAATTTTTTTCGAAGCAACTGAGATATCATAAATGTCACCATGTGTCTTACAAATAAACTTGTGTAGGAGGACATTTATTAACCAGAGAAACGCAGTGAAATTTAAATGCTGGTAAGCGGAGGCGTCTAATGGGCTATTGGTGAATATGGCGGCGTCCAAATTCTCTCCACTAAGGTTACACAGCTCGAATTATAGCCCATAAAAATAAAAGTTAAAAAAAAACTGCAGTATAATTATCACCAACACAAAATCGCAAGCCCTGCTTAATTTCGTCGATCACAATTCCACTGCTCATTCAGTTGAAAGTCAGCTCTGCAGGGAATAGACCAAACTCTAATTTAAGCCCACAGATATCAACTAGCGCATGGTGTGTACGGATTCAAATGCATTTAACCAGTGATTACTGGAATGCACTGAAATGATCGATTCCAAATGCTTGCCCTCTCAAAGAAACATGAGAGATTGAATTTGACATTTAAAAAAACTGCGGTGCAACATCAGGAGGCGTAATCAACACTTGTTGGTAAATGGTCCTTTAAACTGAGAGAGGGTCTTTGTGGCCATTTGGTGAATGCGAGAGAACATTGTGTATTAAATGAAAACGCACAGCCGCACAATTGCAGCGCAACTAAGAACCACCTTCTATGATATCCTAAACAGCATTTCTACTTTCATTCTCCTCTAAATTTAAATTCAGCACTGACCACACGTGAGAGCACTTTGCAGTGTGATTATACTAAAACACCCAAGCCGATACAAAAGAACGATTGCACATCACCATTTTTGTATGAGAATATCGCGAAGTCCTACCTGTATAGCCCCTACCGCTTCATTGCAAGCCAGCAGTCTTTTGGTGCACGGTACTACGCAGTCCAGCCTCTTTAGAGTAAACTCCACCTCGACGCCTATCCAAGTAAAAGCGAAAAATAAACGGATTCCACAAATAGGAGAAGAGGAAGCGCGTCATAATCCTGGGACCATTTGTGTGCTGTAGTCCTATGGGACTGCGAGACTTAGTTGTTAAAAGTAGCGCCACTGTGTGTTCTGCAAGAAATTCGATGATAGAAGCTGTATTGTGTAGAAATATGCAAGAGACAGTGTTTTTTTTTTAATTACTTTGCATGCTTGAAATTTTCTTATTTGAAAGCTCTTAGTTTAAAGTCTTGTTCATTCCGGTGGGCTAGCTACATTTAACTCTGCAGCATTGGAATGTATGAAACTTCAGAGATTCGAGTTTTTCCATTGTGCGAGAAAAATTCAAGAAAATTTGAGGCATTCACGGTTCTTAGGTCAGTGACAAACTCTGAAACATATGGGGCTTTTTTAACACAGATTTTTAACCTGTAGCTTCTGAACTACGTTCGCGAACAGTTTTGTCTAAGAACTTGTCTTTCCTAAGAACACTTGCCAGTGTCACGAGTTTCATGATAGGAATATTAGCTTCAATTTATGTCACTGTGTACTGAATTTCAAAGAACTGCTTAAGTTTCATATTAAGCCTTTGGGCTTTCCTGGGAGGAAAGCAGGTTCTCCGTCGTTATACTCTTGGAATGTGTTACTGATGTGTTGATCCAACAAAGCTCAGACGGGGTAAACCCACCACAACATTCCACACATTCTGTGTGAGACACCTAGCTTCTGTGTACCCTCCTGCTTATGAAGCACTTCCCCTTTATCTCTCTTTTTTAAAAGATTTGTCTGGTGTTTGCGGATATTTTGTGTATGTTTAAAATCAGAATGTAACTTTTCCTGTCTAAATTCAGGTTCTTGTGTGCTAGAAATCCTGCAGATCTAACTGGCAATGTAAGAATATACTCTTAAGTGATTAAAGATTTGGATTCTTCTCTCTCTCTCTCTCTCTCTCTCTCTCTCTCTCTCTCTCTCTCTCTCTAGCATACAAGAAAGAGCACAGAAGATTAGGAAAAGATTCTATTTTGCTTTGTTTGGTTAGAATTACTCCAAAAATAAATCAAAAAGCGCTGTGTTCTCATTTCCTTGTATTAAGGTAACAGGAAGGAATTATATCAGTCATACTTGAGGGCAAGAGTGATATCAGTACTCAGAGGAAAATTACTCTTATTTACAGACTGTCTAATTTTCTTGTTCTGGCAGTTGTAGTTTCCTCTGGAACACACAGCTTCAGGCAATGGAAAGGAATTCAGACAGACCTGTCAGAGCTCTGTCAGCACACTGGCACAGGTAGGCATGAGCATATGCCATGCACGTGTGTGTGTGTGCTCAGTGAAATGAAATCATCTCTGACAAAACACAAGTGTATACCAGCACAAGTTTATATTGTGTATATTCAGGAGAGGAGCTTTTCATGTAATACATAATTCCTCAGTGTTCTGTCTCCATCTTGAAAAAAAATCCATCCAAATGCTGCCCCCTACTGATATCAGTTTAAAATGCATCTACAGCAGACACGTGTGCTGTCCAAATGTCCCATTCATAAAATCTGGCTGCACACATAACCATGTCTCGTTAAAGATGAAACCTTCTCAAGATTAGAGTTGGATCATAGCTCTAGTTATGGTGTAGCTGCGTAGTTCACAGAGTTATGAGGTACAGTAATGAAATGTGTATGTAGTGAATTAAGTACCTGTAGTAGATTCAACATGCATACAAAGACACACACACACACACACACACACAAACAGAAATAAATGCCACCGGTACTACTATTACTAGTACTAATAAAAAAAAAATACCACTGTCATCATCATCATTTCAAAACTCCCTGCACTTTCTGTGTTTGGCCTGATTGTGGGGGTGTTTAGCTGTCTTTTTTCTTAAGCTTTTACATTCTAACACCCTAAAGCAGCTGTGCTCTGCATAGAGAGAGAACATTGGTCTGAAGAGGAGGGGCCATCATGAGGGAATGTTGTGCCCGGACAAGGCAAGCCCCGCCCATAAACACATCTTCATGTAATGGCTATGACGCTTACACAGTCCAGTTACACCTGACTCGAGCAATCACATGAGCCACATGAGATCCTCATACAGAGTATAACAGCAACACAGTCAGATATCACCCTGATTATAAGGAACCTTACCCCATTGCACAATGTTTAATTAATGTTTAAAGAAACTTTTTTTTTTTACCTGTATTGCATTAACTAACAGCAGGCTGTAATAATTGTTGAGTCTTATGATAAATGTGTGTGTGTGTGTGTGTGTTTCTCTCGCTCTCTTTCTCTCTCAATGAAGTCCTTGTCATAAAGCTTGTTGGACTTTGCTACTTCCATATTCCCAGTGATGGAATAAAGATTTTAAACTTGGAGATAAAACACCTTCTTCTAAAATAATAGCTCCCCCTACCAAAATTTCCGCATCCTAAAAAAACCCCTTGTCTCTGTATGATTGGAACATCATCTCTGCTGAGCAGAAGAGCCCAACACACGCTTGACCTCTCATCCACTTTATTTAGGTGGAGCCTATGGGAGAATGTGTGCCTGGGGCTGGGGTCTGTGGAGACAGGATGATGAAAAAGACCTGGCTGCCGCTGGGTGGGGGGTGGGGGGTAGGGGTGGGGGTTACAAAGTATCAGACGAGTACAACAGTGAAAATCAAAGACTGTGTGTTCACGAGTAGTCAGTCCAGACAGGCCTACGTGCATTCTGCCAGGGAAAGTTCAAAAACGAAGATGTGTAAGCTGATCTTCCATTAGGATTTCTTCTTTGATGGCATCATTGAGAATGATGTCAGTCACAGGTCCCTGTGGTTTAAAGTGGTCGATAAAATGCCAACCAGAATGAAAGAGACTCTGAGAGGTTACTTAAGAGCCTGTTAAGCATGTAAAAGACAAGCTTTTGTGCTTTATCTATTTTTATGTATTTTTCTTTGATTGGGGTTTTAAATTATGAAATAATTCGGCTCAGCTCTCTCATGCAGCTGCTTAAGGATGCTTATCCATGAACAAAAACAACAGGAAGCTGAATATTTTTGACAATGCATTCACCATACCATCAAGGCCTCTGAATACATAACTACAATGGTCACGCAAAAGGAATAACATAAGCACAGGAAACAATGGGAACATTTTTAAAACAAAACTTTGCATGTATGTGTAAGTAACCAAGGAAGCATGCCTTGAACTCAAAGATGCTTTTATTGACAAAAACTACAGAATCATAAAGTACGCTCTGGCACACATAAGACATGTCTAGATTCAGCAGAGTCAGTGTGAGGGTTTATGCTTTACTGAGATCAGTCTTTGTATCATTGTATAGCTTTGATCACACATACTAATTACTTTAGTGTTTGGCTTGACTTCTAAACACCAAAGGATTATGGTAATAAAAATATAGCCATGGAAGCTGATATTAAAAGGGGTGGAGAGCTGGTACTTAGAGATGCATGAGTTATTACTATGGGGAAATAGGCCTGTACATGTGATACACATGTGCACCACCAGCAAAACATTCACAGTTTGACCGACTCTGTGGATTCCAGGCTTGTAAACATGTAGAGCAGGGGTATCAAGATCTAGTCCTGACGCAACAAGGTCCTGCTGCTTTTCCTGTCGACCAACTACATGTGATCCCTGCTTGGCTGAAGAGAGTACAGACCTGTTTTCCAGGTTTTAAAAAAAAAAATCAACAGGAACTTAAGAGGCCTTCCAGGACTGGATTTTGACACCCCGGATCCAGACCTTCTAAATCAACATAACATGGTAAATGGCATGGTCAAAAAGTTTTTTTTTCTCCCTCTTCTTGTGTACATTACTGAGCTGGAGATCATATAATAAATTTGAAGCAAATACTGAAACCAGAATTGCCAGTTTGATTATGATACGTGCATAATTTTGAAATATTTAATACTGAAACCAAATCACAAATGTACCTTCAGTGGGTTTAATCTCTTCCGATATTCAGAGGAAACGTCAGTTAGGAGTGCTATCAAATCAATATGATAAAAGTTATATCGTTACACAACCCCAGTTTAGAGAGAGAGCAGCAACCTATGTCAGCGAAACGGATGATGATGATGTTAAATGTGATTCCGTAGACTCGTATGAGCTAGAATTTATAAACCCGTCTGTGCAGACGTGAGTAGTTGCGTGCAGAGAGAGTCGCTTACGTTTATAGCTCTTATCCCGCAAGTGGAGCACCCAACCAACGGATGTGAGCTGCTGTCATATGAAGCGCGTAACCTGTGATAGGGCTTCTGTCGTTTCCTCTCTCCACAATGGTCTTCGAGTCTTTAGTCAGCGATCTTTTAAACAGGTTTATCGGAGACTATGTGGAAAACCTGGACAAGTCACAGCTCAAAATTGGTATTTGGGGAGGTAAGGGCAAAACACCCGTAATGCAGATGGCAACATTAGGGGTAGCCAACACCATCAACGTTGTAAACAGAACAGTCTTATGAGTGTCTTGTGAGTGTGTTAAACGACTGTCATTTTGAATACATGTTACGACAATGTCGCAGTTTGTTGGAATATATGTGGCCGCACATTACTGACATTGTGATAGGGCAGTGGTGTTAAGAATACCATTTATAAAACCATTACTCTCGCAATATAATCTGTCATGTCATGTACTTACCGTATTGTCTTCAGTTAACCCTCCGCTGATTATCTCACTGCGATCAGTTACCTAGCTTCGTTGCGACTTTCTTAAACCACGTAGCTTATAGTCACAGAGCAAAACATTTAGTATCTATGAGTTCCGTTATAATGCCGATGGGATTCTAACCAATCTTGTTATTGTGCTGTGAAATGGTCCTGACAGCTTAATGCTAAAATATTTTAAGATCTCATTGTTCAGACGCGGTTTGTACGCGGGGGAGATGTAAGATGGTGAGGTGTAACCATAATGCATATTTACAGACACCTAAAATAGCGAGGTATTGACACCAGTTATAAAATAACAAGAGTATGATGCTTTGGTGGATACGATTTATAAACTTAAAAAGCAAACAAACAAACAAAAACCGACACCTTGTTTTGCTCATTTGAACAGATGACTGTTATTCTGGATATCCATGCAACTGAATGACTTGATTTAAGTGGATGCTGATTATTTGTCTGAATTAAGTTTAAAACGTAAATAAATATGCATACTATAACACAATATATATAAACTATATCATCATGTGAAGACCATACCTTCAAAGACAAAATATAGTCCCAATACAGTGGTACACCCCTTGTGCCGCCTATGGAAAAATTCCGACAGATAAATTTGCACAAAATCCCTAAAAGAGGAAAGTTCTGAATTTGTGCCATTCGCTACAGGCAGGTGTGGGAGGGTCCTTAGCAGTCGTGTAGGAATGGCCGTAAATACTCTCAGCGTTTACTTTGTGAGACGGAAATTAGCCCGGGGAGCCTGATCTGAAAATACGTTTCGAGTTGTTCTCTCCGTGCGTCCTGCAGTTTGGATTTAGATTGGGTTTAGGGGTTGGTTTGAAGTGAATTATCATACGGTCTACGGAATGGGTAAATCTGTCTGGCTCATCCCTTTTCCCATGTTGTGAAATGGGTCGCTTCGTGAATGATTAACCTATATAAACACATACGTTTTAATCCTGTGTCACCGAACATATTTGTGTTTCAACTCGTCTGACTTCAACTGTATTTATGATTCACGCCCATTCTCAAATATTTGCATGCACTTTCATTCTCAGTCTCTGTTCATTTTAGCTTGACCTCAGAAACAGTCACCCTGCAGGAACTGTCAGATAGAGAACAGACCTCAGCGGATTGTAAATCACAAAAAGCACACGTCTTCCACCTCACCTGCCAGTTAAAACTGATGCTATTTATGTATGCCACTGGATTTGCATGGCATACCAATGTGTTGTCGTTTTGTGTAAAGTTATGTTATTGTAATGAGTTCAGAAACAAATCAGATTCATACCAAAAAGACATATCACTGGCCTGCATGTTAGTTTTATACTGATGCTTTGGTGTAGCTCTCACAGGCAAATCTCATTTTGTCCCTTGAGTGATAGAATTACTTAGAGCTGCTGGACAGGGAGCTAACATGCATTTCAGATGGTTTTAGCTATGGACTAGAGCCCAAATCTATTTTTGCTAATTGGACTGTGTGTTTTTGTTATGAGTGTGCTCAAGTATAATTTTCTGTAATGTAGGTAACGTGGTCCTAGAGAATCTGAGAGTAAAGGAGAATGCTTTGGTAAGTAGTGCATGCAATGCCACACCCTCAGCCTTTTGCAACATTTGTAGCTTTATTCATTGTGTTGATGGAAAAAAACCTTGAAGAACAGGTTGGGTTTTTCTCATTCCAAAACGTTCCTTGCACTTTTACACTGATATATTGAAGTTATTAAAAATGCCCTAAGAGATCATGTACTATCAACAGAAAGTCTCTCACCTGTTTTCAACCTTTGGTATTTTTTTTTATTTTATTATTTTAATTTATCTGCATATACTGCTCCATAATTTCAAAGACTTTCACAAGCCTATGGCAGTCAAACAGTGACGTAAAGCCTGTCTGCAGTGCAGTGTGTAGTTAAAGACACTGATGTTAATGAGTGTCAGCTAAGTGTTACTGCTGGCTGTTGAAATCTGTTCTAGTGTTAACAGTGTATGATAAATCAGACTTAGCATGACTGTTCTCAGAGTGATAAGCTAGCACTACTATGGAAACACACACATTGATGAACCAATCTGTTTCTCAAATGTCTGTCTGGCTAATATTGTAGTATTTGTAAAGTGTGTATTTAAACAAAACACAAAATACAGATATGATCTACAGTTATGATTTGTGTCAACGAGAGAGTTTTGTAAAAATAAGCCTGTGTAAGGTTTTTTATTTGTCTTTTCTTTCTCTCAGAGTGAGCTGGATGTGCCCTTTAAAGTGAAGGCCGGTCAAGTTGGTGAGTGCTACATTGTATTCACTGAGCATACATACATAAACCACTGGGAATGGTGCTTTGTTCATTGCACATAGGTGAATGTGGCTATCACATAATATTTCACTGCAATGACAAGAGTGAGCAGCTTTAAACCAATCCAGTTCCCTTTTCATCAGCATTGTCAGGGATAATTATTGGTGACAGATCAGTCAAAATGAACATTGTTTTTTAGAATGAGGATGCAACACACTTCCCCCTTTTGTGGTCATGTGTTTTGTGCTAAGTCATGAGACGCTTTGAGGAGGATTTCAAACTTTTAATTAAATATATACAAAGACATGTTGTTTTCAGGTTTTGTGTTGGTTATGTTGCACCCACTTCAAATATACAAATATTAATGTTAATGTTGTCTTTGGCCTGTCTGCTAATGATATAAACCTTGGAAAGGCAGCTGATGCTTCATTTAACTCAACACACCTGAATCTAGTATTGGTGTTTAGCAATAACTGTCTTTGGTTGTCTGTATTTAATTTAGCCTCTGCTGTCAGTGAGTACAGGAAGCTGTGTTAAATCCCCTTATAAATGCAAATATACATGTAATTTATTGTCTAATTGCAATCTTGCTTATTCACTTGAACCATATCAAAGCAAAACAGCAGTCCATTCTTCTTGCTCTATTTGTGCTTCTTTAGTAATGGCTTAGTTAGGTTCTTCATACATCAGTGGAAGTGAATAGGAGTATTTTCTGGTGATTCTGTGATGCAAATGATTATTATTTGCTCTATAGAAACTAGAGAGCCATGGTCCTGGTAAAGATAAACAATCAATTTAGATAAACATCACTAAGCATTTTTATGTTGATGTCAGTGTACATAAACATATGAGGGTAAAACAGAATACATGTGGGAAGTTGAATTAATCAGAAAAGTAATTTGTTACCTGCCTGTCAGCTTTTCATCTCTCTGGAAATTTAACAGGTCTAGATGTATACTTCAGTCCCTCCTTTTTTTCAGTCTGCCCTGCTGTAGCTTTTGGTTATGACTCTTCATTGATCTTATAACACCTTTGATTATGGAGATAAAATAAGTCTAGTTACAGATGTCGTAAATCATCTCTGAACTATTTCGTAAAAGCCACAACAGCTTAAAGCAAATTCTTTCAGCTGAAGGGAAATCCCTCTCACAAACGAACCACACTGGGAAGTTTGTAGTATGTCTTTTCTCAGTGCTATAAAGCACTCCTAGTTGGATCTTGTTGCCGCAGATTCTTGTTGCTGTTGTTGCTGTGCTGGGCCTTACCAGTGCGGTCACATGGTCCGTTTTAGAGTTTAACCTTATTAAAGAACATCAGACCGATATGGGTGGGGCATGTGATTTAACAGCACAATGACATATTTCAGGCTTCAGGCCCAGGCTGACTTCAGTACCACGGAACACGCACACAGTCACTCAGTGGTAGACTGCATTAGGAAATTTTAATAGTTTTTGACCCTGCTGGTGTACTGTGAGCAGATGAATCATTCCAGGCTGCCTTTAACATTGAGAGGCAAATCGGTTGAGAGGCAGAACCCCTCATCTACTCTTGTCTTTGTCAGTCAGAGTGAAGTGATTTAGCATAGTGTAAGCACTTTTATATCTGTTTCCTAGACTTTGGAATACAAGCCTGCCAAACAGTAGAAGGAAACTACTTAAAGATAACCCCACTGAAAGTCTTTGGGATGTGCTGGAGAGGACTTTACGGAGTGGTTCAACTCTCCTGTCGTCAACAAGATCTCAGCCAACAATTAATTCAGCTCTGAATGGAAATAAATATTGTAACGTTGCATAAGGTTGTTGAAACAGTATCACTGCGAGTTCACGCCGAAATCAAAGCTGAAGGCGGTCCAATGAAATATTAGAGTCTGCGACTTTTTTTTGACCAGGCTGTGTATTTTTAGGCTGTCTTAATTATTAACAGATAGAATTAGTCTGTCTCATCTGTCAACATAACAGCAGTTACCTGTATATTCCTATAACATTCTACTTCCTAAAACAAAGTTTGACATGATTTTTTTTTTTTATCAGAAGCACTTTTTCACTCATTTAGGTTAATGCACCAAAACACAACACTGCTCATTTAAGTAAATTTCATTTCCTTTGTTTTTAGGGAAACTGACTTTAAAGATTCCCTGGAAGAACCTCTATAATGAAGCTGTGGTTGCTACATTAGATGGTCTGTACCTCCTTGTGGTTCCTGGAGCAAGTAAGTGATTTTCTCATGTACTGCTTTAGGTAGTTAAGTTAGTTACAGCAATATACTGATAAAAACAAAGAAGTGTTCAATGAGCAGAATGTTAAATATAACCTTACTTGATGATGCACCACAAGCTTTCTATGATTTTGTATTATAATACATTAAGTAAAACTTACTAGTGCAGCAGAGAAAGCTAAACAAACACTTACATGCTATACACACTCTAAGTGATGACATACAAATGTTTTCCAATCCAGCAGTTTACAAAGTAACTCCAGTAGGACACATGTGGGAACAGTCTTTTCATTGATTTGCTATTTGGCTTGAGAATACTCTAACCTGTTTTCCAGCCCTTAAAAAGTAACTGATTGAAACCTCAACCCAAATGCTGAGATCCACAGTACGCCCTCTAGGACTGGTTTTGGACAGCACCGATCTAATAGTTATATCAGCAAAAATAACTAACTTCATAACTAAAATGTTTCACAGATCATAACAGATCATACGTATGACCCTTTTGTTTGATTGGTTAATAAATTGAGCATTAATGTTATTCCTGCGTGTTTCAGCCGAGTCTAATTTGGTTACAACACCTTACAATGGTAAGAGAGTGAAAGGGAGCTGAGTGTGATGGTGGTGGGCGGGGAAAGGACGAATCAGACGGACCTCTCCTGTGTGGCTGTTTCTCTTTGGTCGTTAGAACTAACTTTTCCTCAAACCCAATGTGTGATTAAAATCCATATGCAGTGTGTGTGCTGCAGTTTTTCTTGACATCTGATCTTTCAGCCTGTAACTGCCTCCTATCGGTGCCAGGCTTTGTGGATTTAATTTAAAACAAACTGTGTGAAAACAGCAAGCTGTAAATAAGTGATCTAGCTCCCTTATATGTATAAGGAGAGCAGTAGTTATTTACATGGTTACTGTTGTCTTCTCTCTCTTTCTTCTGTCTGTGCTCAGAGAGCACATTTTCAGCTGGTGTATCAGGTTAGTGGGATAAAGACGGGGTCTTTAGTAATACCCTATACCTCAACTCTTATATCTCCTGTGTCTCTGGGAATATGTTAGTCAACTCTTATACACACAAACACACACACACAAAACAAAGTGATTGGGTTATTAAGCACATTTTACATGCAAGTCACATGTTAACGGTTTTGTATGGGTGTGAATAGGTTTTTGTCTTGGGTGAGGGAAAAAAAAAACAGGTCAGATCAGTGGAAAGAAAGCAGGTCAGGTTTCTGTATTGTGTGTACAGGCCTTAGGGAGAACCCTAGGTCGTGCGGTTCTGTTGACTCTATTGTCCACTTTTTTCTAAGAGCACAGAGGCGAGTTTGAATAAAGTGCATCGCGGATTTTCTTATACTTTAGCGTGTGAAATTAAACCCATGGAATTCCACAGGCCATCCAGAGCTCAGAGTTGGAGGGAGCCAAGACAGGCCGCAGGCATCAGGTTCTATTTCAGACTGCCATTGACTGTTGTTCACTACTTACTAGGTCACTGTGTTGACCAGATACTAAGCATTGCCACTAAGTACTGCATTTCACTGAGACAGGGAGTGCCCGCCTTTGAATACTATGGCCTGTCTTATATGCAAATGAAGATCTTAGATGAGAGCCTTCCCTTATCAATTGTTATGTTTCCTTTAGTACAGGACAAAGTTTGATAAAGTGAGGTTATCGCTGTGGATAAGGCAGTCAGGCATAGTATATGTAGTCTGTGTGTGTGTGTGGGGGTCAGCGAGTGTGTGTTTGATGAAAGGCAACAGCTGTAGACTGCAATGCCTCTGTAATTAGTGTATTCATGTGACAGATGGTACACAACTCTGAATCTGATTGAATACTCCTCCCTTCTGGTCAAGGGCATGGGCTTAGTTTATTCAGCGGTGACCATCGTTCTACATACCGCCATTTCAAAATCATATAGCCGTACATATAGAAAGACTCTCTCTCTCTCTTTCTTACATTATATCTTTCTCTCTCTTTTTCTCACTGACGAATCCTGACCGTTTGGGGGTAAAGTTTGGATGTGTGATTCTAGGGTGATGCACTGTACTGATAACTCTCTTGTTGTTTTGAAGCCATTAAATATGACGCCGCCAAGGAAGAGCGCTACCTACAGGAGGCTAAACAGAAGGAGCTCCAGCGTATTGAGGATGCTGTACAGCTGGCCGCACGCAGGGGTCAGTAACTATGATGATTACACACCTGTGACCCTCACAACCTGCATGCTCATGTTTCACACACATCTCGTATCTTTTGTTTCCTGAAAACGATTGTATTTAAGTGGAAAACACTTTAAGTGACAGATTAACCCATCGGTATCCATGGAATGAATGTTGATTTAATAGAAATTCAAGAGGAGAATGCTGCTTTTTCCCTGTTGTATTTGCCTTACTCATTATGGATTAAGTTTCAGAAAGGGCTAATTGTAGGGATTTTGGCTTTAGTTCTTCTCATCTTTCAGAGCTAAATCTGTGTAATTAGTTGAGCTCCAAAAACACCTGTACTGACATACGACTGAGACCTTTAATTATTCCGAGGAGGAGTTCTAAACTTTATTTAAGGACGTTGTTAACTGTTTCCAGAAGAGTGTTTGATGCTTTATTAAATACCCCAAATGTAATTTTCAGTTTGAACTGATTTTGATACGTCCATCCAACCCACCATACACTTTCCTCCTTTCCTCATATTTGTTCATCCGTCATTTCCCATCTGTTTATCTTTCTGCTTTCCTTCTATCCATCCATTCATTCCCTGTTTGTTTCCACACACTCTCTATAACCCGTACTACGTGTGTGTGTTTGCTTTGTGCTGCGGACGGCTGCAGGCTCTCAAGCCGGAGAGTTTGTGTTTAACCTGGAGAGTTATGTTTATAAGGAAGCTCCACGTGGTATGTACACGACTAATCTCTCCCCCGCAGCACGTTCACTCAGAGATGCATGACTCTCATAGACTTTCACATGGAGCCCCGTTATGGACATTAGTGATTCTCTGTGTGATGAGTCAAAGGAAACAGAGACCCTCCCTTCTCTTCCTTAAATCTTAAAGCGATCTGCTGTCTTTTTTGGACGGTATTCCTGTGTCCAGTTTTTTTCCCCCCCTCTCTCAAGCTCTATCATCGTTAGTGTAAGTGTGTGAAAGTGTGAGCATGCCAGTGAGCGCGAGTGTGTGTTATATGGCTTTGCCGATCTGCTTATTGACTGTTCTCTCTCTCCCAAATGCTGCATATACTCTAAGATAAAGGACGCAAACATAAAAAACATAAAAAAGGCTTTAGGAGATCTAAAAAGCATGAACAGAAAGCAGGTGGGTGACCGGGACTGGATATGTCAGTTTTTTGATTGACATTACGGTATGCAGAATTGCGGGTCTGTTAGTCCTTTCTTAACTTATGTCTGCTCCGAAATGTAATAAATACATTCCTTTGTAGAAAAGCCTCAGGAGGAGAAGAAAGACACATTTGCAGAGAAACTGGCCACACAAGTAATCAAAAACCTGCAGGTGAAAATCACCAGTATTCACATCAGATACGAGGATGACGTAAGTAATGAGTGTGTGTGTGAGTATGTGTGTATGTGTGTTTTTCTGGTATATGTATATATGTGTGTGTGTGTGTGTGTATGTGCATATATGTATATGTATGTATATGTGTGTGTGTGTGTGTGTGTGTATATATATACACACACACACACACATATATATATATATTTACACACACACACACACACACACACACACACACACATATATATACATATACATATATATATATATATATATATATATATATATATATATATATATATATATATATATATATATATACACAAGTGTGTGTTTGTGTGTGTGTATGCATGTGTATATGTATATGTGTGCGTGTAGGAGGGTGAGAGTGTATGACTTGACCAAGACTGTGCCCTGTATTCTAGATGTCAGATCCTCAGAGGCCTCTCTCCATGGGAGTGACTTTGGCTGAACTGAGCTTACAGGTGATGTTTCTCTCACACACATGTTCTCACTGTTTCAAGGATCTGGAAATGTAATGGAAAATTTGATCGCATGCGAGTAATTCTTCTCTTTTAGACAGCAGATGAGAACTGGAGGCTGTGTATTCTCAATGAAGCTGCCAAAATCATTTACAAGGTAAACATGCTACACTGTAGCTGTTGCTTTTAATCACATGTGTTTCTGTGAATGAGCAACTCTACAGATCAATCTCACTCTCTGCCACAGTCGGCACAGCAAAAGGTTAAATTATATATACCGTTGTCTGTTTTTTTTGTTAAGTGGTTTGTTCTCTCTCTGGTTTTAGCTGGGTCGTCTTGAGTGTCTGTGCGCGTACTGGAATGTCAATAGCCCCATCTTCTACAGAGGCTCATGGGAGGAGATAGTGGTAAGATTCCTTTTCTAACTTTCTCACTTATCTCACATGACTGTTCTGATTGACTCATCAGTCTGTTGCTCAGAGCACTGTCAGTGGAACTGGTTAAGAAGAGGCATGACCTAATACATTCATCTCAACTTTTAGTCTTGTTCTGGTCACGAAATGCACTCTCCCCCGACCAGTTCCGCTGTCTGGCGCGCGGCACAGCCTTTATAACGCACAGGGGCAGGATCAACTCTCTTATCATAACTGTGGTTTATTGAGAGCCAGGTCAACCTGTCCTTTTGTCAACAGAACTGGCAAACAGAGAGAGATTATCCCTGTTCCATTTGCATTGTCTGTTAGTCTGAATGTTTTTGCTTGTTTGAAAAGTTCACCGTTTTCAGGTTGGCTGAAACAAAAGAAGTTAGATCCACAGTCTTGTTAAAAATTCCGTTATGGTTGAAGTTTGCATTTGAATACTGCATGAATGAAAAATATAAAGCCTCACTGTTTGGCTTGACAGTAGGAGAACATTCCCTTGTCTTTAACAGTCACTCTTACAAACATGCTGGGATACAACTATCTTCAGAAAACACAGTCAGTGACACATGGTCTATCACAAGGGTGGGGTCCAGAACACACCCATCTAGGACCATTTCACATTATATTCTTTTGCAGTTCTACTGTTTCTCTCCCACAACCAACAAATATACAACCTCAGAGATTGAGCGCTAATGAAAGTTGGAAAGCTACTTTCATTGGAAAGCTACTTTCATTGGAAAGCTACTTGGAAAACAACTTTCATGTTTCAACACTGAGATACATTTAGGGCTGATAAGTGTGTTTCGGGCAGGTAGACTGCCATGTGGTTTATGGCAGAGTCTCTATGTTAGGCTACTTAAGGGTAGCAAGAAATGCATCATGTTTCTATGTCTGTAAGGCAGAATGAGCTCTTGTCAGTAGCTTTACATTGCTTATCAGTTGCTCATTGCACTATAAAATCTGTTTAATGATCATTTATGATCTTAGGTGCATCTGTGTGATGTAGCTTTGCAGATGTTGGGAGTAAGGCATAGGCAGTAGCATTTGATATGCACAGTGTAAGAACAGATACACACTTCAAAGAACTATAGTACACCACTTATTTTTGTTTCTTACCACATGCGTACACACACACACAACAGAATGAATGTAGAGGACTTTATCAAATTACATTTGATTTTCCAGAATTTACAGTCTGCATGGATTTGTATATACTTGCACTTGTGTGTTTGAGTGTGTTTGCAGGCATGAAGATAGACATGAAGACATCCATATTTTTAACTTTTATTGACAAGTTTCCTGTTTTTGTGGCCTCAGGAGAAGCTGAAAGTGGGAATCAGTGCCAAAGACCAGGAAGTGAAAGACTACCAATACAGTATGTATGAGAAGGACAAGAGAGGAGAAATAAGAGGAATAAGAGCAGAACATAAGAAAGAAGTAAAATAATACTTTAAATAACTCCATCTCTGCCCCGCCCCCTCATACACTGCAGAGTAAGATCAACAAACAGTAAAATCCTGCTCTTTCTGTCAGACGTGGCTTTTATTTGGTATGCAGGAGGGTCTCCCTGCAGCAGTGATCAGTCATTCACTGCCCTGTTTAAACAGCCCTAAATGAGACACAAAACTGTAGTGATGCAAGTAGGGATCATGGATATGAAAACTTTACACTAGAGCAGTCGCATGCGAAGTCACACGCTGGGTAATGTTAGTGCAGTACTGTCAGCGCTTTTATAATAGTTGGGTTCGTTTTAACACTGAGTATTTTAAATCATGTCAGATCTTTCATAATTGCTTTGGTCTGTTTTTTCCTCCCTATATAGTTTTCAAACCAATCTTTGCCTCTGCAAAAATGTGTATCAACCCTAATGCTGAGATTGAATTGAAATCACCCAAAGCACAACTTCACCTGGAGGTCCAAAACATTGCCATTGAGATGACCAGACCTCAGGTAATCATAATCACTCTCATCGTAATTAATAATTAATAATGAAGATGAATAAGCATGAATAAAGACATAACACCTGTCAGCATACCATGGATACTGACATCTGAGGAGGCTGTTTTGAGATTGTCTAAGCATGCTCTCTGTGTAATTGTTCATAGTACCTGACTATGGTAGACCTGCTGGAAAACGTAGACTGCATGGTGAAAAATGCTCCCTACAGGAAGTACAGACCAGATGTCGTGGTCCATGGACACAGCAGACGATGGTGAGTTTAGTTTTTTAAAACTGACGTTCAATTCTGTCAATCATAACTGGGTATTTAGTATGCTCAACCAGTGATAAGTGGATATTTGGAGTGTGATGAGCCAGTCAAGCTAATTATTAAATATTGACGAAGTGATTAGAACGATTTCTCAAGATGTCTAAGTAATCCTGCCAACAGCACACAGATGACTTGGCATTTATAAAACATTTGTGTAGTTGTGAATGTAGCAGTACAAATCTCTATAATCTATCTCATATCTGATTGTAGGATTGTTCTAACAATTCTTTCTATCATGGATTATAGCTTTAACTTGATCCTGTTTGGATGTTCATAAAGACTGATTGATGTAAGTGTGAAAAATCTTGTTTTGTTTTGTTTTTTGTTTTGTTTTTTCCCTTTTTTTTCTCTAGGTGGATGTACTGCATTAACAGCGTGTTGGAGGTCCATATCAGGCGGTTTAACCAGATGTGGAGTTGGACAAACATCAGAAAGCACAGGCAGACACTGAAGACCTACAAGGCTGCATATAAGACCAAGCTCACACAGGGTAAAGTCAGGGAGGACACAGAGAAACATATCCAGGTAATG